>NW_001889882.1:144859-146217 GCF_000143565.1 Laccaria bicolor S238N-H82
CTACCACTTTATTTCTATAACCTAGACCCAAGCCTAGAGGGTCATTTCTATAACTTAGACTTAAGCCTAGAGGCCATATCTATAATGCTTAGGATTTTTTGAAAGGCATTTCAAATGTAGGCCTGGGTATTTCATAGTGAATTTTCCATAGATACCCAGTGCATTTTCTGCGAAGTTTCAAATGCAGCCCTGGATATTTCATTGTGATTTTTCAATAGATACCCTTGGTATTTCATTGCGATTTTTCAATAGATACCCTGGGCATTTCATTGCGATTTTTCAAATGTATCCCTGGGTATTTCATTGCGATTTTTCAAATGTATTCCTGGGTATTTCATTGCGATTTTTCAAATGTATTCCTGGGTATTTCATTGCGATTTTTCAATAGATACCCTGGGCATTTCATTGCGATTTTTCAAATGTATCCCTGGATATTTCATTGCAAAATTTCAATGGATACCTGGTGAATTTCATTGTGATTTTTCAATGGATACCCTGGGCATTTCATTGCGATTTTTCAAATGTATCCCTGGGTATTTCATTACGATTTTTCAATAGATACCCTGGGCATTTCATTGCGATTTTTCAAATGTATCCCTGGGTATTTCATTGCGATTTTTCAAATGTATTCCTGGGTATTTCATTACGATTTTTCAATAGATACCCAGGGCATATCATTGCGATTTTTCAAATGTATCGGATATTTCGTTGCAAAATTTCAATGGATACCTGGCACATTTCATTGCGATTTTTCAATAGATACCCTGGGCATTTCATTGCGATTTTTCAAATGTATCCCTGGGTATTTCATTGCGATTTTTCAAATGTATCCCTGGGTATTTCATTGCGATTTTTCAATAGATACCCTGGGCATATCATTGCGATTTTTCAAATGTATCCCTTGGTATTTCATTGCGATTTTTCAATAGATACCCTTGGCATTTCATTGCGATTTTTCAAATGTATCCCTGGGTATTTCATTGCAAAATTTCAAATGTAGCCCTGGGCATTTCATTGCGATTTTTCAAATGTATCCCTGGATATTTCATTGCAATTTTTCAAATGTATCCCACATGTCAGGGTCCATGCAATGGGCTTCCCTGGATGGTGCTCACATGACCAATTACCAAAAATGGTCAAAAAACGAAAGTTGTAGCCCTACACTGTAGCTTCCCGAATCTGTTTGAATTATGTTCTGAAGTGCTCCCGTTGTGGATATATGAGGTAAAGGAATTTCAAAAGCATCGCTTTTTTTTTTTTTTTGTGCTTTTCTCTATGAAAACAAAACCAAATAACATGATTTCAGTACATTCAGAAAGCTAAAAGAAAGGGCTACAATTATTGTATCGTGGGAAATA
>NW_001889882.1:147825-233115 GCF_000143565.1 Laccaria bicolor S238N-H82
AACACTACAAACTTTTGTAGTCTCAAAAAGCGGACACTACAAACTTTTCTAATGAAAAAGCGCAACACTACAACTTTTGTAGTCTCAAAAAGCGGACACTACAAACTTTTTTAATGAAAAAGCGCAACACTACAACTTTTGTAGTCTCAAAAAGCGGACACTACAAACTTTTTTAATGAAAAAGCGCAACACTACAACTTTTGTAGTCTCAAAAAGCGGACACTACAAACTTTTTTAATGAAAAAGCGCACACTACAAACTTTGTAGTCAAGATAACCTTTTGACTCTAACCCTAACTATGTAGTCTAAGTCCACGCTTTTGTAGTCTAAGTTCGACTTTTGTAGTCTTTTATAGTGTATCAGTAAACTGTGTAGTCTAAGTCCGACTTTTTTGTAGTCTATCAGTAAACTTGGTAGTCTATATCTGATTCTTATAGTACAGGATGCACCTTCCTTTTTTGGTCATTTTTCCCACGATACAATAATTGTAGCCCTTTCTTTTAGCTTTCTGAATTTACTGAAATCATGTTATTTGGTTTTGTTTTCATAGAGAAAAACACAAAAAAAAAAAAAAAGCGATGCTTTTGAAATTCCTTTACCTCATATATCCACAACGGGAGCACTTCAGAACATAATTCAAACAGATTCGGGAAGCTACAGTGTAGGGCTACAACTTTCGTTTTTTGACCATTTTTGGTAATTGGTCATGTGAGCACCATCCAGGGAAGCCCATTGCATGGACCCTGACATGTGGGATACATTTGAAAAATCACAATGAAATACCAAGGGTATCTATTGAAAAATCACAATGAAATGCCCAGGGCTCCATTTGAAAAATCGCAATGAAATGCCCAGGGTATCTATTGAAAAATCGCAATGAAATACCCAGGAATACATTTGAAAAATCGCAATGAAATGCCCAGGGCTACATTTGAAATTTTGCAATGAAATACCCAGGGATACATTTGAAAAATCGCAATGAAACACCAAGGGTATCTATTGAAAAATCGCAATGAAATACCAAGGGATACATTTGAAAAATCGCAATGATATGCCCAGGGTATCTATTGAAAAATCGCAATGAAATACCCAGGAATACATTTGAAAAATCGCAATGAAATACCCAGGGATACATTTGAAAAATCACAATGAAATGCCCAGGAATACATTTTGAAAAATCGCAATGAAATACCCAGGGTATGTATTGAAAAATCGCAATGAAATGTGCCAGGTATCCATTGAAATTTTGCAATGAAATATCCAGGGATACATTTGAAAAATTGCAATGATATGCCCAGGGTATCTATTGAAAAATTGCAATGAAATACCCAGGAATACATTTGAAAAATCGCAATGAAATACCAAGGGATACATTTGAAAAATCGCAATGAAATACCAAGGGATACATTTGAAAAATCGCAATGAAATGCCCAGGGTATCTATTGAAAAATCGTAATGAAATACCCCGGAATACATTTGAAAAATCGCAATGAAATACCCAGGGATACATTTGAAAAATCACAATGAAATGCCCAGGGTATCCATTGAAAAATCGCAATGAAATTCGCCAGGTATCCATTGAAATTTTGCAATGAAATATCCAGGGATACATTTGAAAAATCGCAATGAAATGCCCAGGGTATCTATTGAAAAATCGCAATGAAATACCAAGGGTATCTATTGAAAAATCACAATGAAATATCCAGGGCTGCATTTGAAACTTCGCAGAAAATGCACTGGGTATCTATGGAAAATTCACTATGAAATACCCAGGCCTACATTTGAAATGCCTTTCAAAAAATCCTAAGCATTATAGATATGGCCTCTAGGCTTAAGTCTAAGTTATAGAAATGACTCTCTAGGCTTAAGTCTAGGTTATAGATAAAAGTGGTAGCCACCAGTCATGAAGATCGGACAATCTCATATCGTCTAAGGTGGCACCATGCAATGGCCAGATAGTAGCACAAGTGCCACTTTCCAGTGTATCTGAAACGAAGGTACTTTTAGTTGTTACACCCATCTTGGATTCTCAATTTGTAAATTACAAACCTTTGCGTCCAATAATTTGCTCAGCAGTCTTTGCCATGAAGTTGATATTATCATAGACGACACCATACAAGCCTGTTGCTGCGACATCCCTGGCTTTCTGGCGCATAAAGTCAGACAGTTGCTTGAGTGTTCCAGCTACTTTCCGGATACGTTTGGGCTTCATTGAGTCTGAGACCGAAGAGGCAGATGTCTTGTCACTCTCAGAAGGTATCTTTGCGACAAGATTGGCATAACTTTCGGAAATGCCTAAATGCGAAAGAACCGTGATTGGCTGTCGTTGGGAGCCAGTAGCGTAGAGGTACAAGGCCATCATACGCTTGGTGACATTGTTGAAAAGACTGTATTCACCAAGACACGCCAAAATCGATGAGGTGATGACCTATGACATCAGAACTCGTAAGTACATTGAGGTCATGATCTGGGTTCAAGATAATTACCATTCTCTTTTTGCCCATTCTTGCAGGTGTGAGACCGCTAGCCAATTGTCTGGATGATGTGGCCAGAGACTCAAAGATGCAGGTGGTTACAGTCGCAAATTGGTTCCGAAGGCTCTGGTAGAGGTTCTCGAAACTGAAATCTTCGACAAAACCATTGTCGATAATTGGTTTTCGCAGAATTCCTTGACGTGTTATTGCACCTGCCTCGCGTGAAACAGCATTGGCAACATATTGGACTGCCCATTCATGGACCTCGCCCCAGGCAGTCATGCTGTTTGATGATGCTACCCACCAATTCAGGATTCGTGTGGCACGACCATGCTCGCGGAAAAAACCATCCCATCGGTGAGAGCCCTGCCCATTGTGTGGATCAAAAACATACTCATTCACCTCGCCAAGGCTAACATCCTGATTCTCAAGATATCGGAGAACATTTTCGAGACGTGACTTTTGCGATTCCTCCTCAACTTCCAATGCGATGGCCTTCGAGGTGGCAAGGGTCATTTGCCGCTTTCTAGCACTCTTTCTGCGCTTGATGGCAAGGCGCTCCTCCTTGGATCCAACCACTGGACTGCTCTGGATTACACTGGGGCTTGATAATGGCGGCAATGACATGGCTCGGCGTCGTGGTGTGTTCATGGGGGAACTAGGTGCAGAGGAAAGAGGGGAAGATGACTGATTCGTCTCTTCATCTTGTGCTGCATCCGACACAACAAATGTGGGGGGGTGTAACCCTCGGGGAGAAGGGCAGTTGTTGAGGCCGAGAGTTGCAACTTGAGGGTATGATTGAAAAAGGTTGAGATGGGGCAGTGGTGTGTTCCATAGACTGTCAGGAGAGTGTTTTGAGTTCCTTGATGATAAGGCTGGAGAAAAGTTAGATTGGGCACTATTCATCTCGAATTCGAGGAGAGGTGAAGGCGAAAGGCAAGATATATTCATCACGTGGATACATTGAAAACTATCTCTTCATCATCGTACCCATCATTCTAAAATGTCTAGAAAGAAAGCCACCTGTCAGCCCAGATCAGCAATGAGGGGAGTTGACAAACCTACTCAACCACGGCCAACACACAAGGACCTGGAGGGTCTGGGGGCCAAACTGGAGGAACGATTTGGGTGGAAGCTGAGGGCCTTTCAGCTCGAGGCTATTGAGGCACAACTGCTAGGCAAAGATGTTATTGTGCATGCGGGGACAGGAGCCGGAAAGACTGCTATAGCAGCGGGGCCACATGTCCTCCCAATGATGGAAGGTCGGGTAACAATCATGGTCTCCCCGCTGCTGGCATTACAGAATGAACAGGTTAAGTATTCGTCAAGCAATAGATTAGAAAGGCACTGACATAATAGATTACAGGTCAACACCTTCAAGAATGAATTTAAGCTAGACGCGATTGCTATTAACAGCAGTCATGGGGGATGTACGCCTGAAGCACTTACCGTAGGATATCTTATCTTCATCCATGTAAAGAAACTCGCTGATATGTGTCATCAGCGTGTGAGTGAGGGAAAGCACCAGATAGTGCTGATCTCACCTGAAATGTTGTTGTCAAAGAGATTTATAGACGACGTGTTGCGCAAAAAGAGCTTCACGTCGCGAGTCGTCTCTGTTGTGGTTGACGAGGCCCATGTCGTGTCTCGATGGGGTGCTGGCTTTCGAAAGAAATATGGTGAGCTTGGTATGGTGCGGGCATTCCTACCACGAGGAACACCTATAGTTGCATTATCAGCAACCCTTCCGCCACGGATACACACAGATGTACTGAACAAACTGCAATTTCCGAAGGATGGATATACCAACCTTAACGTGGGCAACGATCGCCCCAATGTGTCGTTGGTCACTCGAGCGATTGAACACCCTATGAATACCTATGCGGACCTGGATTTCGTCATACCTGGTGACATTACGGACCCAAAAGACATACTGAAAACTTTCATCTACGCTGACAGTGTGTCAATGGGCATTGATATCGAGGATCACCTAACAGAGCTCTTACCTGAGAATCTTCGTGACAAGGGCCTCATCAGACCCTTCAGCGCAGCATTCTCCCATGAGTATCGGGCCAAGCTTATGGATCTTTTCAATGTCGGTGAAGTCCGGGTATTAATCTGCACCGATGCAGCTGGAATGGTATACAAGAACTTTTTAGTTGAACAATCTGGCTGCTGATATCGTTACAGGGGTGTAACATACCAGACATCGATGTGGTCGTGCAATGGAAACTTCCAGACTCAGTGTCTACCTTTGTTCAGCGAGCGGGACGCGCCGCCCGTGCAGATGGCCATGAAGGGCTGGCCATTTTGTTGGCTGAAAAATCGGCATATATGGTGGACGTCGAGGCCGAACTCAAATCTAAGGAAAAGGCTGTCAATCCCAAGGGAGACAAAAGGAAAAAGCAGATTAACGAGGACTCACAAAAGAAAAAAGCATCGAAGGCATATGCGGTTGCGCATGGCGTTCTTCGAGGCGCATTTGGAGGACAAACGGACAGCATACCCGTTGTCCAGCAACCTCCTCTTGATACGACCAGTATGGATGAAGGTCTCTATGTGCTAATCCAGACGACGTCGTGCAGGCGTAAAGTGTTGACACATATCTACAACAACGCGCTTGATCGTAAGTCTGTTTCGCACAGCTAAACCTGGCTTACCGTTCTACAATAGACCCTACCGTGCCATGTTGCGATCTCTGCGACCCATCCCTTCTAAACCGAACACGACCTGGACCCCCTCCGCTAAAAGCGCGGCAAACGGCGACAAAGCAAGGCGAACCAGCACAGTACGTGCAGCATGAATTGCACAAATGGCGTACCCAAGTTTACGAGCGTGACTTCACACACGCGATGTTCGGTCCCAGTGCAATCATGAAAGACGGGACGATCACGATGCTCTCGTCTGTTGGCCCTATTTCCTCAATCTGTCAGCTTGAAAAGATACTTGCTGGGCAATGGCAATGGTATGCGACATACGGAGCTGAGTTACTTGCATTTTTGAATACTCTCGAAATGCCTGACATGGTGAAGAAGAAAAGAAAAGCAGGCTTAAACACAAAAAAAAGGAAGGAGCAGGACGGATTGGAGGACGATGGTGGGAGGGGAAAACGTGCACGAAAACCCACGATGTCAGCATCAACGGCATCAACTTCTCAAGCTGCCAGTGCCACACCAGCGCCAACTTCTCAGGCTGCCACTGCACCAGCGCCAAACCCAGCCGCGCAAACAGCAACTCGACCTCGAGGTACCCCGAACCAATTTATGCACTCAGCTACGCCATCGACGCCGATACCAACGCGATTGCAACAGAATCCTTATGCTCATCTGGTGTACACACCACACCAACAATATCTCTGGCAACAACCTCACACTCCCATTGTATCTTGTTATCCCAACACTCCCTTCTATCGGGGATCGTCGAGCAGTCACTTGGCTAGTTTCTTTCAAGATACACCACCCAACACCCCGTTAGAGCCAACTGGACAATAAATTCCCGAAGTACTACAAGTATATATTAAAAACATTGTTTTGACGACCTACATTGTTCCGAAGAGAGTGTGATGTGAGGAAAGCTCTTTGTGAGATCGTTTTTTTTTCTAAGTCCGTTGTCACACTTCGCTGGTCCTGCCAAAATCGTGACAGTGTAGACCAGTCGGTACGGTAACTACTCTCCTTTCACTCTCCGCTCACCACAACAAACAGTACACATCACCAAATAACTCTGTTACCGTACCGACTGGCTTGCGAGTCTAGTAGCCAAGCTGTAGCATCCAGTCTGCTCGTAATTCATGCGGAACTCCATCACCGCCCTCAATACGCACTTTTTTCTTGCGGGTCCATTTTTTTCTCTCCATGTGGAGTCGACTACCACTCAATATCTGCAGAAGGCGGTATCGGTAATACTTACCCTTAAGCTATTTCGATGTATCAACACTGGCAAAACCCAATTGTCTATCGACCTTCTTGCCTCACATGAATTCCATATCGGCGTCGACTTCACGCGTACAACTTTGCTACTTATCATATTTCCAGTACAGATTTTTTTTTTTTGGAAAGCCTCGGAAGTTATTTTAGATTTGAGTTTCGTAGGACGCCATTGGGACGCCATAAATCTCAACAATGCTTCATTCCCCACCGCTCCTTGACTTTTATTTTATTGACCAATTGTGAACCACGCGTCCAAGACAAGTAAGCACACTTGATTTGAACTGGAGAGTTTCATGTACTGTGCGATAATTAAGCATAAAAAATCAGTATCTACTTATGAGTACAAACGCAAGGTTTCGTTTTGACGCTCTATATCGGCGGCGAGGAGGAGAGAAGCCGCGAAGGCTTCAAGAAGGAGGGAACACATACAGTTGGGTTGTGGTAGTAGGATGTAAAAGAATGTGGGGGTAGTGACGATGCACTGCTGAGTTGGAAGGGGGGAAAAGTCGACGCGGATCGGCACAGACAAAGCAGGCTGATCCCGTTGTTCTTATATCTTGGATTGGTATTGAATTTGAAAAGAAGAGGGGGTACATCAATCAGATCCTTCGAGACGCGAGTAAACGAATTCGAAGTTTGTTGAGCTCCATATCACTCGCAGAACGGTCTGGTCTCGCAAAAGAAGACAATGTGGTGGCATAACGTGTCGCCCGTTTTTCCGTCGGCGCCCCTACGACGTTACACCCTGACGCATGTCCGTGACCGCCAAAACAGCTTGCTTCACTCGTGCATTCACGATCACAACATCTTGACATTCGATCTGATTTGCATAATTTGTACATACATTGTCTCCCAACTCTCGGATACAACACTTTTTGATGCGAGGATGTAAGCACCCGCAAACGAAGTAAAAAATCACCGACCAACAGCCAAGAGAGGGGTCCTCCTCGAAACAACAAGGATCCCTCACTGATAGCAGGAGCCCAGGAGTAAACCAAGCCCTCCTCGTGTGCAGGCTGGACAATCATTCGGGGCTCGGACTGCACTGTGCTGGAGGCTAGCCAACCGCCAGCTTCGAACCACAGGCAATCCCTCTCCGAGACGAGTATACCTAACTCGGAAAAGGACGTGCCGTTGTGCGACAGTGACTCAAGAGTCACTGTCCACCAACGGTAGGGGTCACGAATGATCCCCGACTGCACTGTGCTGGAAGCCAGCCAACGGGCCAGCTTCGACCCACAGGCAATCCCTCTCCAAGTCAAGGACCCCAACTCGAAAAAGGGCATGCCGTTGTGCAACAGTGGCTCGAAAGTCCCTAGTCACTGTCCACCAACAATAGGAATCACGAATGATCCCAGAGCAAACATGGTTCGTCAACCACATCGAGCTTGACACGACAGAGCATGAAGAGGGAGTAATCAACAGTTACACTGGTTCATCCGTCAGTACAATGGCTGGGACAAAGACAAGATACTTAGCGTTGAAGGAACCTCAAAAGCAACTGGGGCATGCTCAACGAATGAGCGGGGTGGAAAAAATTGGGACAGCAGACAATGTCTGAAAACTCGAGCACGCACACGGACCCACCTCAGCACCCAGAGGATGCCAGAGGTTAGATTCCGCGAGTAACGAAGAACAATGGGATACACCACAACAACGCCATAAACCGACACCTCCTCGTGCGCGGACAACCAAACCAAATTGCTGACTCTCAATACTCCCCTGTCAATCCAGTGGAAATGCTCGACAAAGGCAGCATATGCTGGTTACGCGAATGGTGGGTGCGATACGCTGATCCATCGACAGTTCTGCAAGGCGGCGCCTTCTCACGAGACAGATGTGTGTGAGTACTGTGCGATGCGTTTGAGAACGACAACCTGCGACAACGATTTTTGTTGCGCTGCTGCTCTTCACCCAGCACTGTGTGGGTACCGCGAGATGGACCTTGAGTCAGGTGATGACCGTGTCGGGTCAGGTATGTTCTACTTTCGCTGATGTGGCGTCGGCAATCCGCAAGGAATCAACAGAAAAGGCTACCACGCAGGGCTTCGAACTGCGGATTACCCGCGCAAAGCACGCTCTAGGCGCACATGGTAGGACCCCCCGAAAAGGGGCCTGAGCAGCTAGGACAAAGGAGGCGAAGCCATCCTCCGCATAGCCACTCGATAGGAGCAAGATTTTGTTTCCGGCAGGTTGATACATCTGTAACGGTAGAAGAGGACGACGCCGACGGCTTCGCCGCGAGGCTGATGAGGCCCCTTGATGTGCGTCGATAGAGATGTCGTGGTGGTGTCTGGCGATGAGTGAATAGAGTGCCACTGGCCTTCCAGATGGAAAGACACAGTGGTTCGGACATGTGCCCGCTCGCGAGGATAGAGGCTTAGCTGCGAACAGCTAGCATCTTATGTGGAACGAGCATCGTAAGACTGAGTCTGCTGTCGGTGATGGGCGTTCAGTTGAAAGTGAGTGCAACAAAAGGCATGAATGTAGTCGTGTATTTGGTGGTGTATGGCAAAAAGCGACGGCATCAACAAACTTCCGTTTCAAGATTGCTGTAGCGAGTCTTTGCCTTCGAATTCGGTGCCTAACCCACCCCCAAGGTTCTGCAACAGAACCGTGCTCGCAGCACCAAAGTCTCTGACAAGCCAAGGGTGGTTGTCTTGGACGTCGATTTTGTCGTTGGTGATTTCGTTGTCTGGTCGGAACGCGTCAGAATTGGTTGGGAGGTAGAATGGCGTATCTCAAGCGTATAAAGTTGGTAGTTTTCCGTTTCCTTCTGGCATCCCCATGTTCACAAATCCATGTACAGGTCCGTAAAATACTTACCGCATAGAAATTAGACATAACATTACGCATCATCGCCATTTTGAGGCAGAAGCATCCAGTCTGCAACGTTGAGCTCGTAACTCATACGGAACTCCATCACCGCCCTCAATAAGTACGCACTTTTTCTTTGCGGGTCCATTTTTTTCTCTCCATGTGGAGTCAACTACCACTCAATATCTGCAGAAGGCAGTATCGGTAATAGCCTCAAGCTAAATTTCGATGTACTTATCAACACTGGCAAAACCCAATTATCTATCGACCTTCTTGCCTCACTTGAATTCCATATCGGCGTCAACTTCACGCGTACAACTTTGCTACTTATCATATTTCTAGTACAGTTTTTTTTCTTGTCCATTCGCAGGTTTGAAGTTTCGTAGGACTCCATAAATCTCAACGCGTGTCATTTACTGTACTTCATTCCTTACCCCACCGCTCCTCGACTTTCATTTTAATGACCAATTGTGAACCACGCGTCGAAGACAAGTAAGCACTTGATTTGAATTGGAGAGTTTCATGTACGGTGCAATATTTAGGCATAAAAAATCAGTATCTACTTATGAGTACAAACGCAAGGTTTCGTTCTGACGCTCCATGTATATCCGATATTGAGCCTGCACTCGTTCCTGGTGCTTGCTCATCGCGGTCAAGTGGAGTTGAGGGGCTTTTGGACCCATCACGTGAGCGGGTCCAGACCCTAATATCAGACCTCATAACTGTTGCCGGCGGAATTTCTTGAGCCTCGACTTCTTCCTTCTCAATTTACCCGCTGAACGCCATGCGTGGTCCTCCAGGTTCACCCGCCCCCAACGGCCGATTTTTTCCAACAACATTTGGACCAGGCCAGCTTCGAGACAACTAGGCAGCGCACAGAGCCCCACTTTCCCGAATCGGAAGACCAAAAAGGTCTGGAAGGGATCATTCGAGGGTTGGAACGAGGATTGGAAGGGGGAGAACGACGTTCGTATGACGATGGTTGGCTCTGTGGAACGTTCCAGTTTGTTCGTTGCCCCCCCCCCCACATCAATTGCTTCCGTGAAGAACGATGATATTCTTGTTGAAGCCTTGTTAAGGCTAGAAGACCCTCAAACTTTACCTCGTGTCCTCACGAAGATCCAGTCCGGCGTCCGGAAAGTGACGTGACTTGTCCGAGCTTACTCGCTTCCTCGCAACTGGCACAGCCATGTGGACGTATTGGGAGGCACCCATCGTCGACGTAGACATTTACGCCGATAGCGACTGTACTATGAGTACTGTGACGGAACTTCCAGCAGAGCCTCAAGCAGAAGCGGAAAGTGAAGCGTCAATCGATCAAGTGGAGCAAAACGTCATCGATAGTGGCCTCAATCAAGAAGTAGGTGCTTATTTAGTTAGCCTACCGTATCCTTGCCAACCTTTAATTCTCCAGCCGCCATTGTCACTCCATACGCAGCTCTCTTTACTCTCTACCACATTCTCATCGTCGCGGCCAATGCCTTCAATCGAACATCTCAGCTTCCACTCGCCTTCATCTGAAATCATAGGCACCCCTTTCGACACAAACTCCTCTCCTTTTGAATACCCTTTCCCAGAGACCTCTGATTCCGACTCGTCCTCGTCTCCTCAGCTGGTATCCCCAGCATTCGCGTCTCTGGCCTCGGGAGCTTCTGCGTCGCGTCTCACAGCACTCCTGCCATCCCTCCCAGCTCCTACACTCATCTTCCCCGATCACTCAACCACCCATCCGAAAATGCTTGTTACCAATCCCCCTGTCCCACCAAGCTTATTGAAAAAGGGTCATCGGTGGAGCTTAAACTTAAAGGGCAGACGAAAGAACAGCCCCACGACTGTCACGACGCAGCAGCAGCAGCACCCACCCAGCACCACTCCAGAGAGATGTGGGAGCTTCGAAGCTACCCAGCGTCAAATCTTGACACGACCACCATCACCGCCTATTGGATGAATAACTCTTCCTCTTTTTAAAAAATCCAATTTCACGGTAGAGGGACGAGTCAGTGTGCACGGCTTACATTATTGGAGGCCCGTTGGCCCGCTGTTCTTAAACCGAAACAAGGCAATCACCTCGCAGGTCGAGGTTCTGGACACGATAATCGCACATCGCCATATACACAAGCAGGCGAAGCATCCGCTGATTATGCGCAGGATACATATACACGAGTGAGGCGAACAACGCTCCCTCCATCTCCGAACATTGTTGTACTTTTCATTTCCCTTTGTGTTCTTCACGAACCCCTTTCCTCATTGATTCTACCACCATATAACCCAACAACCATTTTTCACTCATGCTGTCCTCGCCGTAGCGCTTTTTCGCTGCTCTTATATCCCACCAACCCCTGCCCCCATCCATCGGAGCCATACACCATTCCGATATGCAGGTACATACATAGCGCTATCATACACGTACAATGTACGAAATGTATTTTTTCGAAATTTAGGGGCCATCCTTTTTGTGTCCGATTTGCAACTACTTTAGTATATAACGTGATCAGGTCAGATTGCATGAAGCGGCTTAATTTACAAAGTCCTTCTTAGCTCAGTTGGTAGAGCGCGTCACTAGTATCCGTTGTATACAATGACGAGGTCAGTCGTTCAAGTCGGCTAGAAGGAAATACTACCATCTGTACCATAGTAATATTTTTGCCAACTCCCTTCTCAATTTCTTGTCATGTCAACTAGCAGCAAACCATATATTACTTTCCCCAAGCCCCACCTGTGTATATCTTCGCTAGCACATTTTTTACATAACTCTGAATGATAACACTTGTCTATATGTGTAAGCAAACGATTCTATGGCCGAATGCTCCACCTTCCCGCCAATATCAAGGAAACCTCCGTAAACCACCACTGCTCCCTATTTGACGGAAGAGCGAAACAAAGCCAAAGAGTCCCGTGTCCCCTTAGTCAAAAGACTCCCTTCACTCGAAGATATAGGAAAGACGCTATGTTGCAACTGCGCCCTTTCCTGTCCAGTCTTTAAATCGAAGGTGTTGACGATCGCAACCAGCTCAGCCACACCCCTAGACCAGCGCCGTTGCTTCGCGTCGTCACCATGAACGATATCCTCCTCGGCCTCGTCATCATCTGGATCAACGACGACGAGCAGACTGTGATCCAGAGCAGCAGAAAATGTTTTGGGACCCTTGAGAACGGGTGTCGGCGGGATGATCTTGACCTTGACACCGGATTGCGCTAGGGTGAGGTTGTGAATCCACGAGACAGGTCTTGGAACGACACCAGCACAAGAAGTCGCCTTCGAATGAGAGGTGTTGGTGGCGTCTCTCATGGCGACCCGACTTGCGGGCTTGGCTTTGAAGGAAAGGCCACCAGGTGGTTTAGAAGGACTGGGCCAAGCCGAAGGAGCTGAGAATCTTCTTTTCTTCTTGATTGTATCGCTTGCTACCGTATCCCCGTTGGAAGTTTCGATAACAATGTTCTTAGTCGACATGTTTTGCTTAGCAGTAGGAACCGCGGTATCAGATTGAACGTTGGCCTTCAGAGAGTCAGGAAAAGAAGAACTGGTTGCCCGAGTTGAGGATGGAGAAGGACGATTCGAATGGTGATCAAACTTGGCGCCAGAAACTTCCGGAGAAGGATTACCTCGTCCGGCAACCTTTCCCTGAGACTCGCCCAGAGTTGTAACTTTGACTTTGACAGTCGTTCTATGATCGCGCTCCTTGACTTTCGACTGTGTTTCTTTAGATGTGACAAGAGATCGCTCATTTGATATAGCCTCATCGCCCAGAAAACCCGCCTTTGACTGACGTGGAGGATCCATAAGCTCTAACGTGGCTTTCCCCGAGCGCTGGACCATCGTTGCACGACTTCGTTCCTGTCTTGCAGAGTAAACAGAGCTATCACCCACATCCGTGCTTACAACCGATTTTGGAGCAGGAGCCTGGGAACCAGTAAAGGGATCATCGTCAACGAAAGAGGCACCTGTCTCTATCAAAACTTTCAATGACTCAGACAACGAAACCGAAGACGGCGGTCTTGTAGGTTTAGGAGGGCTGGGCGGGGTAAGAACGACACCCACGTCCGAAGGAGTGACTGGCAGTGCCGAGCTGTCTAAAGGTTTTGGAAGCTCCGACGTTGTCTTGAGTGTCGGCGTCGCCAGTGGCCTGGATGTCGATAAACTTGGCCCTACGGAAACGTTGTATATCGTCGTCTTCATGACATGTCCTGGGATGCGATGTGCATTAGAACTTCTACGAGACCGGCTGCCTCCTTTGTGCAAAGATTTATCTTTTTCCTGGTCGAGATACAAATTAAGGTCATCGTCATTCCAGGGCGGAGTGGAGCCTGCAGAGACCAGAGTATAGAAAGATGGCGCGGTGACTGCGAAAGGATCTTCTTGACCGTAGACCTCGAGTGGCGCTTGCTTCGAGCTTCTCATGGACTTTGGTGAGAAGGAGGTGCAGAGATTTACGATCGACGATATAGGAGTCCGAGGGGTGGTGGGCGACATTCGACCAGAAGATCGAACAGACTTTGCCGATGGAAGGGAAAGGACCGAGCCTTGGGGCGTCGTTGATGAGGTCTTGAGAGGAGCCCCCTTAAATCCCCGCCTTTGGCCCAGATTCCCAATACTCACGGCCTTCCGCAGAGAACCCGAACGTTCGACTTGCGCGAAAGAATCGCAGGAGTCAAAAATCCGAGGGGGAGGAGGAGTCGAGCAACTAGAAGGGCTGAAATGTGACGAGATGTCGTCCAAGGTGGAAAGTGCAGCCACTCCCTGGGAGGTTGGGGCCTGCAAAGGATCACCAGATAAACGAGGATTTTCGCCTTCTAAGCCAACTGGATCGCCCAAATAGTCGTCGCTAAAGAACTGGTGGGACATTCTCTTCTGAGAGTAATTTTTTCCAAAGAGTTCGCGTTGCAGAATATCATGGTGAGGCAAAGCCTCCTCTAACAATTGGGCATTGCCTCCAATAATCTGAGCATGTTTAAGATGGGGAACAAGACTCAATAACTCACAGTATGTGGGAGCACGATACCGAGCAAAACAATCAGTCGAGGCAAATTGTGGGGGTGCGGCGGGCGAGGTGGTGGGTAACTCCACCGTTTGAGGATTGGACCTGGAAAAGACGGAGGAAATAGCAGGAAAGAGCGTGCGGTGAAGCCAGAGCCAGGCAGCGAGGAAGAGCCTAGAGATGTAGGTAATGATGACGCGTATGCTCGCTACCATCTTTGAAAAGCAAGAGAACAACTACTCTGAATGATCGTTGCAGAAGAAATTAGGGAACTCTCCGGGGAAAGAAGCAAGATATCTCACTGGAGGCTGACAATCTGCCACAGCATTTTGAATGGTCCACTCGAACCTACTATGAAGACCGATGACCACCATGCTGACAACACCGATATGTAAGCAAGAACTGCCAATCAAAACAAATAATTTCGGCCGACCTTCCAAGTGCATTGCGCGTTTTTCGAAAGCGTCATGACCTCAGATATTTTCAACGAACATACTTAGCCCGGTGGATAGCTGCTTGGTATCGTCAAGAGAAAACGCGGGAACAAACAAGCAACAAGTAAGTACTGCAATAAAAATAAAATAGTGAAAGTCGCTCAAGCATACCGGAAGAAAGCACATACTTTTTTCCCGCTTACTTTGAAGGTGAACCGGATCTGATGCAGCCAACCAAAGTAGCGAAGCTTTTAAATAAATAAAAAAGGGTTTATAAGGCCAATATCACTGCGACATGTGGTTTCTCAAACTAGAATTTTCCCCCACATAAGATCATTTATTTCCCACCTTTTCCAGACAAGAAAGAACCCCTGCCTGAACAGATCACCCATCTAACTCCTGCGATTCAGCCCAAATTTGATGGGGAAGACGAACAGCCAAGAGGAGAGAAAGAGCACTGAAAACTGTGAAAAAGGCATACACACCGTATCAGTAGAATCACAAAACCGCTTTCAGCCGCTTTCACCGCTTTTGAAAGCGTTGAAAGCGTGAAAGCGTTTCCGCTTTCAAAAGTGGTCAAAGAGGTGAAAGACCCTTGGCAAAGAGTCTTCGAAAGCAGGTGAAAAGAGGTAGAAAGACAGGCAAAAAATATCTCATTTGTATAATAATACTGATTGTATCTACTGTTTCTCTACTCCCTCGAAACACGGGTGCCTCACAAGTTGCCTCCTTCCTCGCATGCCTTATACCTATGACAGACAGTTTCAGCACATTGCCTCAACTACAAAGTGGAACAACGTACTGGAAGGTTTGAGCGTAGTCCTACCGTACTGGCTGCAATGCAATCGGGCGTGTGGTTGTACTCGAGATTTGTGACCAGAAAGAGACCTGAAGACAGAGTGAGCGGTGTGACGATTCAAGACGAGGGCAATGCTTACGTGCGTAGTGGAAGAGTGATGGTTTCGAGACCAATGGCGGCATTCCCAGCGTACTGTATATTTTGATGAGGAAGGAAAAATGAATATGTGCGCGTTGTAAAGGGCGTACCAGATTGAACGTGCACAGAGGACAGTCAATGTTACTGGAGTGAAGGAACTTGAGGGCGCATTCATAAAGAAGCGGAGCGGGAGGTTCATCTTGTGACATTCAAAGCAATCGCACTGAATACCAGTATCTTGCGAGTATCAGTGACAGTCGATGGTCTATTGTGTTGTTAGTCAAAGCTGTGGAAATGCTGAGTCCACCTACCTTGAAATTGCGCTACCCGTCATCACCTCCGAATACCCCCACCCCCAGCACCTCCTCAATGTCACCTTCCTTCGTCCTCCTTCGTCATCACCCAAAGGTCACATCACACTCTGCAATACTTACCGTCCACCACATACTTGGCATGCGTCGTCGGGCAGCCAGGGTCTTCTGGCTGCATTGTGTCACAGATGAGCTTTCAGGATTGACGAGTTTGTTGGGCTTCCGGTCTGCCGTAGTATGATGCCAATGTCATCATGAGTGAGTTTGTGCTGGCCAAGCACATACCCGATCATCAAGACATTGCGCATCAGAGGGGGAAAGGAGCTGGGTGGGGAGCGTGAAGTTGGATGTTGAGGGAAAAGTTCATAAGTCCAAAAATTTCCGAATTTGGACGTTCAACATGTCGCGTGATCGACGGGCACACAAGCGACAACAGCTCTTCTCCTGATTTCAGCACGGGAAGATACACCTTCAAATACTTTAATCCTCCTTGAAAAATCATCATTACATGGTAGGTTCTCGCCTGGACGTTATTCTATGAATTATTCTGTTCAACAAGTTTGAAAGAGGTGAAAGCGGGAAAGACCCAAAAGGGTGGGAAAAGGTGCCTTGAAAGTGATGTGAAAGTGATGTGAAAGTGAAAGCGCGTGAAAGTGAAAGCAAAAGAGGTTGTTATTCTACTGATTGGCATAGCCCCCCAAGATATTTCGCTCCACAGAGAACGAGAAAAGGGATGTCGATAGGGCGGGACCGATGGCTCTCGCTGCAGAAACAGTGGTCTGTGATAGACCATTTGTTGCTCCCAGTGAACGTTTGTTGGGCGCTGACGCCGTGATGTACATGAAGATGCAACCTACAAAAAAAATTAGAGGATTCTCAGTGACGCACAGGGGACGCACCATAGGCTGTATCCATGAAAAATAATAAGACTAGTTGACAACCGACCAAGACCCAAACGAGTAGGGAGACACCGAGTTTTTTTGCGACAATGTTAACAACAGGGAATATGAGGAAGATCGGGATGAATGCCGAAAGCGACGTTACAAATATTCGCCTTGGGCCAAACCTCCGAACCAACTTGGCGAAGAACAAGAACTGAAAAAGGCCTGTCCCTGCACCGTAGACACCAATTATGTATCCAATAGTTGCCGGTTCGAGGTTAAGGCCACCCATGTCAAGGGGCATGTGGAAGAATAATGGCAAAAGGGCATTGACGGAAATGTTCAGGAGCGCCAATGTCGCGTAGTTGAGGATTGAAATAACGACAGGAAACACCAGGAGTTTTTGAAGTGGAAGAGGCTCATGAGATGAAGAGGGTTCCAGCGCCTCAGCCAGGGTACAGTCAGTTGAGGACTCGGATGACGGACGCTTTGGTTGGGTATTTTGTTTTGTAACCGTCTGAAATTTATAAACGTCAAGTTAAAAGGGTTACAAATAGGTTCTTTTACTAGGGTATGCACGTACTTCTTTCAAAAATAGCGCTGTGACGACAAAAACTACAAACACGACGCTTGCACTTGCGATGCAAGGAAGAAAATAAGGAAATTCCTTCTAAAACTTGGCGGAGAACGCGTTTGGAAAGCGGTCACTGGGTCGCGCCAGAGACCCTCCAATTAAAGGGCTATATTAATGGCAAATCCCTCATCATGCGTATGATTCCCCAAGATTGGATCTCACGTACCCTAGTGACATACCCATAGACCAAGTGACAGGGATTAAAGCAAAGGCTTCGGCGCGATTAGTTGGGTCGGTTTAGTAACTCCCCCATAAGACTTTTCATGACGCCTTTTTTCGAGATAAGCGGGGATGTATTTCATGATGTGGTCAAACACACAAACCGATGTTTCCGTTTAGCAGGCCACAAAGGCAGCGACTGCGTCGAATTATGATCAGGTGAATTCCATCCCAGATCAGCAAGAAATATACCTAATGACAAGGGTGACAAAGGTGTGCGACAAACCAAAACATAATATTGAAAACATTATGCCCGCCAGGCCGACCAATATAACGGGCCTTCGACCTATGTGGTCGGAAAGTCGACTCCACTGCAGTACAGTTATCGCTTCCGTGACAAAGAACAAAGATTCCTGTAAATCTCTCTCTCAAGTGAGATGCGAAACTTGAAGTGCATAATGATTGACTCAACAATCAAACCAGCGTAATATCCAACTTTTCTTTCATCGCCCTCGGTAATGTCAAGGGTGCTTACCAGCTATATTTTCAGTCAGGTCAATAATTATCTGACGAATGATTGCAACTGATGGTACCCACTTCGTTGATGTATGGGTATATAGATTGGCTGCATATGGGCTCACAGATTTGCAGGAGGAGACCTATGCCGATCTGCAAGATTGGTAATGGGGTCCTCTTGTGTTGCTTCAACAACGGAGTTTCCTCCGAGTCGATGACTGGGCTTCCATCATTTGCAATTGTTAGACTCATAGGTAAGTAGAGGAAGGATGGTGGAACCCGAAGTCATCCCGTGCTTTAAGGGAACTTTGGAGTCATAAAACTTCCCGAAGTGTTCAAATGGCGAAATCAGAAGTCCGGGAACCTCCCAAATCACCGTGATAACTCCCCATGGAATTCCGGAGATGCATAAGCGGCATCGGCTTCGTGTTATGGACTTTCCTGCAGATAAGAGAAAGTTTTCAATGCTGGAATCAGAGTGCCGATCCGGCTTGGTAGACGAGTCAATTTTGGCTCACAACCTCTGTCTATAATGAAATCCTATGGCGAGAAAGGAAAACAGTGTATTATCATCAAAGTTCATGTGTCATAATCATCGCCTTTGTGCCCGTCCAAGAAATCTTGGTGATCCCACACGTGCTTGGGCAACCGGGAAGCTAGAAGAATAGCGAGAACCGAGAGGGTGCAAAAGAAAGCGTATACGCCATATCCTCCAAGTATGTTCCTTTCTACAGAGAATGAAAACAAAGAGGTAGACATCGCGGGCCCGATGGCACGCGCTATTGAGACTGTTGTCTGGGACAAGCCATTGGTGGCTCCAAGTGAGCGTCTGTTTGGTGCAGAAGCTGTAACGAACATGAATATGCAACCTAAAATTCAAAGGGGGAGATGTAATTTGGGAAGGAAAAAGAAGGCAGAGGAAACTCTTACCATAGGCCATATCCAGAAGGGACAAGAGTACTAGAACAAAGACGATGAAGACCCACACTATCGGGGACAATCCGTATTGTCGGGCAAGGAGGCTTATTATAGGGAGCAAGAAAAATACAGGGACCATTGTCGAAATTGCGCAGATATACACACGGCGTTCGCCAAAGCAGCGGACTATCTTTGAGAAGTAGAGCGCTTGAAAAATTCCGCTTGCTGCCCCATATGAACCGATGATGTAGCCAATAGTCGCCGGGGCAAAGCCCAACCCGCCAACAGATAGTGGCATAGCCAAGAAAAGAGGGAGAAGGGCGGAGATGGCGATATTGAGGAAGGCGAGGGCCACGTAATTGGAAACCGAAAGAATGACAGGGTAGGTAAGGACATCACGAAGGGGTAATGGTTCATCGAGTCGTGGGCTACTGGCAGAAGTGTCATCCGACGTGTCTGCAGGCTCAGCACTTCTGTGCTTCGAAGGTTGCTTTTTTGGAACAGTCTGTTTGGTTCAGAGTTAGCAGTATAAAACATATTGGATTGAACAAACCTCTTTGAAAAATATCAAAGCGATCGTGAAAGCGATCATGACGAAACCTGATGTTGCAACACAAGGCAGAAAGTATGGATACGCCTTCCAAAACGAGCCGCTAAACACATTTGGGAAACGCTCATGAGGACGGGAAAGTGACCCTCCAATAAATGGGCTGCGCAGGGAGGGGCAGGCTTGGGTTACAGGCACGTAAATCTAGGAGTGGGTTAACGTACCCCAAAGTTGCGCCTAAGCCCCAGACCACGGGCATGAGTGCAAAGCCTTCTGCCCTATTTGTAGAGTCCGTAAGTTCTCCCATGACACTTTTCATGACGCCTGCCAGAATCAGGCTTAGAAGAGCTGATACAGGAAGCTGGAAGTGGCGTACCAATGTTCCCGTTTAACAGACCTGTCAAACATCGACTGCAAGATTTGACAAGAATCAATAATGATAGGTCGCACAGAGAACAACGTTATATACCTGATGATGAGGGCCGTAAAATTTCGAGAGAGACCAAAACAGAGCATCGATATCATCATGCCTGATAACCCTATCAACATTACAGGTTTGCGGCCAATATGGTCAGATACACGGCTCCATTGAAGAACAGTCAAGGCTTCTGTCGCAAAAAAGAGTGATTCCTAGCGGTACCATTAGTAGATAATCCAATTAGGAGGACTGATGTGCTCAACGATCAACCCAGCATAGTATCCAACTTTCCTCTTGTCACCACCGATGATATCTAGTTCGCTGACCAGCTACCATGTAGAGTTCAAAAAATTTGAAGGGCCAGCGAAGTCATCTAACACACCTGGTTGATATATGGGTAGATAGATTGGCTCGTCAACGGTTCGCAGACTTGAAGCAGGAGTATGACAGCAATCTGGAGCTTGGGGAGCGGTGTGGCTTTGCGTTGCTTTCGGTCAAGGAGGGGGGTCTGTTCGTCAATTACCGTGTCGCTCATGGCTCGGTGTTGGCTGGTGGTGAGCGCTTTAACCGAAAAGAAGCTGAGAAGAAAAGGTGGACAGGATACTCTTAATCAGCTCTTAATAGGAAAGCCCATAAGAATTCTGATCCCTAATAGGGACCAGCATGCCCCAAAGCGATAGGTCAGGTGTCGCCGAGCAGGGTACTTGAATAGAGAAGGCTGACGTGGAGTGACGGTGAACAAACCGTGAACCTGAGTTACTTTACGATGACATGTTCCAAATTCCACCATGAAGTAAAAACGGCGGGCCGGCGGATCAAACCTCGTAAGGCAGTTTCGGCCAAGGTTCGGCTGCTATCTTGGATGTTTTACATAATTTGAGCTTGAGTTTGAGGCGACCCTTGAATTCCCCTTCTTTGCATACTCTTTTGCATGTAGGTCTGCAATATTTTGCCATCTTATCTGAATAGTCAGCATAGTGCGAGGACCTGACATTACATTGGAGTATGCACTGATTTGATTGTTTCACTTTCAAAGACTCGACGTCGATGAGTCTGTTGTATTTATTGCGACGCATCATCGCGCCTCATTGCGCTTCCAGATGGACGTCATCAAAATCGGAGGTATCTTCAAAGCCAAACTAATTGAGAGTTCGGCGGTCGATTGGCCAGGAAACGATCGTTTATGTATTCCTGAATGGCAGAACCTGACGAGGAAGTTATCATGTATTATAACGCACTCAGAGTCAATGACCTGTATCCGATGGGTAGATAGTTGAACCTTGAAACTCTGGAAATTGAGAAGATTTGTCAAAAGCGTCAAAGAAATGTTGGCGAAATGGGCGATAGATTCGGATAGAACCAAGATAGAACGGCGTTGAGGAGAGGCGTTGTCCATTTTATTGCATCCGCGGTCATGTGGTTCAAAAGAGTTGAAAACTTGAACCTGACAGTGACGCTCAGTGCTCACCCCGCAATACCACCGCCGACAAACGCAACAATCTGGATGAAGACAGAGACGTAGTTTCACGTCTTTCCGCAGATACTCTGGCCAAAGCTGACGAGATCCCTCTAATCTCAGAGAATGGCATCACCAGATGCGTTGGCTATTCACGAAGAACCTACAGAGGAAGTCGAGATCATTGACCTAACCGGAGACACAGAATCGGAGTCGGAAGACGACGAAGACGAAGACGAGGACGAGGACGAGGACGAGGAGGAAGACGATGGGGAGGAGGAATCTGCTGACGAATTGAACTCTGACGGATCGGAGGTGGTGATTCATCTAAATGAAGAGACCCGAACACAGTTGCGTAACGCGATATCCACGGTCTCCGAGTCACGATTGCGTGAAATGTTGAAAACTTTCGTGGGCACCGAATTAGCCGTTGAGGCGGCGCTGACAAAAGAACTCATAACGGTCAGACGAGACACGCACGCCGTTGTGCCGCGCTGGGAAACTTGTGCGACCTGCGGAGTGGAATATGACATCAATCTACCTCGAGAAAATGATGAATGCACTTTTCATCCAGGTACGTCGTTCAATCTAATTGTATTATTCACTCGATCATCGAGGTCACAGGTGTACTGCCGGTCGACGCGAAGACAACTGACGAGGGCCTACAAAGGCCGCCGGACGAAGTCGAAAACCTCAAATGGACTTGTTGCAGCAAGGATGGGGGCAGCGTAGGTTGCGTTCGAGGCGAACATAAACCTTCAGAACCATCGAAGAAAAGAAAGCGTGAAGAGGCTTAGTTTTTGTGTAAGGACCTTTTAGTCCCCTGGTAGAGTTTTTTGTAGCTCAACGAACATCTGCAGCTCTTGATTTTTCTTTGTCTTATGCCACTATTGTTTCGCTCTGCATTTTCATTCCCCTCAGCGTCTTTCGTGGAGACCGACTCGTCATCTTTCAATGATCTTTGTTCAAAATAGCTTGGCATGGCTTCTGCACAAATTAGGACTGAGGGTGCCTTGCAAGCCGTCGTCCGGAATCGGAACGACTGTTTGTAGCGGACCTTCTGGAACCTCGAAGACAAAAAGATGCCACAATACACAATTCCTTTATCTAACTGCCTTTTATCTTGAACACGCACCTTTCTCCTGTAGCGCCAATTGCCTTCCGCTTCATCGTGCGCTTACTTGTATCGTGCTGCTTGAGCCACACTGGCGCAATTCAAGATGGTCAACCTCTACCCGCTGACGGAAAGCCACTATGACTCCGCCTCACCCTACCCTCCCACCACCGACTCAGACTCGGATTGTGCCTCGGAACCTAGCAATCTAGGGCTGCGAACATCGATTGCAGCTGTGCCTGAGGCCAAGCTTCGCGCGATTTTGCTCAAACTGGCGGATAGCAATCCTCGATTCCACCGCGCTATCATCAAGGAAGTGGCCGCAGTTCTCCCATTCAACGATTCCCCACCGACTACGCCTACAATGGCGAGACATCGGCGGCCCCGTCGTAAATCGCGACGCGAATCTAAAACCCACGGAATGTCACACAAAGCCGCTCATCATGATGAGCGCCGAATAACTGTCAAAGAGGAGGAAAGGGAGGTCAGTGGCTACCATCCAGGTGTGTGTCATCCCTTTGAGTTATGTCATGGATGCTGGACTTTGCTTTGTACTTACATAGGTCATCTCGAAAATGAAGTCTACGAGTTCCTATCTAGGACTCCGGATGGGCTCGCCTTCAAGGTCGTACGCACGATCACTATGTGGAGTTGCTGTGATGAGGATCAATGGAGTCCCGGATGCGTGGCAATACCACCGCCCGCAAGCGATGGTGGCATCGGAAGGAGGTCGAGTGAAGGCTTCCTTGCTGATGTTTTCCCAGACTCAGTTCTGGAGGTGTATGGTGATCACACAACGACCCCAAAAACCGCTCGCCCATCATTTCGCGCCGTAACCACTGATTGATGATCGATGACGTCTATGATTGTCGTCTTTACTTCGCGGCTAAACTTACGCTTCAAGACTTTCTTAATATCCCTGCCTCGCTTTCGACCTTTCTTGAAGGGGTATTAATTTGTTTACGCCTTTGGTTGCATCTAATGTACAATTGATCTGAATGAAGAATAGATATTTGACGGGGCATTAATTGAATTCTGCCACCTCATGACCCCTCGCCCCTCCAGTAAATCCGGTACCATCTCGGTATTATCGAACTTGACTCGGACGAAGCAACGCTCGAAAGATGGGAAATGGTACTTGGGCCTGCAGTGCGGCGTGAGACTTCAGACATCGACTGATGCTCCGGCGAGGTTAGCTAGGAACAGACGTTAATGTACGGCGTAAGTATTAGAGGTCCATTGAATTACTTACCCCGGATGTTTGCCTTTCCAGGTCGGTATCAAATACTGCACTCATCAAATTTGTTGTTTCAAGGTCGGAATCCTCAGCGGAACGAACCGCAAAAATCGCATCAAATATTTCTGTTTTTATGTGCCCACTGCTGTCCCCAAAAATTTGGGTGGAGTTTGCGTACTCGATGAGATGGAGAAGCATTCGTGTGGTGATGATGCCCAGTGCAGCGTGAAAAGGACTGGCGATCCGTCAAACGACGGTCTGAAAAGGTAGAAAATCTAGCGTACCCAAATCCAAACCATGGAATGCGAGTCGCTCCCTGCAAGAATCAATGATCAATCGTTTAAAATAGTTGGCGACGGGGGGCGCACGTACAACAACCATCAAGTTGTTGAAAATCAGCAAACTGGTGACACTATAGACATTTGAACAGCATAAATAAATACTTCGTTGAATACAAACAAAAAATGGGAACTCACGCAAAGAAATAGAGGATGTTATCGTGGAGGAGAACATCTGACAGCGTCACGCGCTTCTGGAATCGTATGTGATCGGAACATGTTTTGTACGTCTTGTAAAGCGCAAAGCAGAGGAGTACACCCTCAAACACTGTTGCTAATAAAAAAACGAATATAAGCCGATTTGGATTGAAAAAGCCGAAGGGAGAAAGTACCCGGAACCCATTGAGCCCACTGTATCCCACCGTTAATGGATGGGCATCCAGGAAGCGGTAAATGCATCGCGCCTGCGATCAAGGCCCTCCTGCGCAGGAAATTATGGACCATGATCCATAAGAAGCTTCCAATGGAACCCAAAAACAATATGCCATTGAAAAGAGCTATCTGTATTGGTATCCGCAAATTAGTTAAATTTCTAACCATACAAGTGCTAAGGCTGACCTTCTTCGAGCACCGATATAATGCGTAGATGCGGACTTGCATGACAATTTCGATGGACCATAAACTAATCGCACCGGCCAGCCGGGTGATTGGATCCATAGCCACACACCTGATACGAAGGATGATGAAAATGTGAAAGGCATCCTTGGCTACGGGCTTACAGGTCATCATTGACAACGCCAGGTCGAGCGAAGAGGTGTATTTGGAGAGTGTCGAAAATCAAAAGAGCGACCGTATAATAACGAATCTTGAGGGGCATAATCAGCAACGGATTAGAATGTGTTTGTTTATATAAAAACAACTGACCCATAAAAACATTATCTTCCCAAAGCTCCACCGCTGGGGCTTCACGACACTTGTCAACTTAACATTACGGCTTAATCAAATAAAATACTGACCCAAACTAGTTTCATCTGTGGATTTTTTTTTAGCAAGGCGCATAGAAAGAGAAAGCGACTCGCCGTTGCGTACCTCGTCATAAAGGGTCACAACTATTGTTACCACTTGTTTTGAATCAAGATGAAGAGTACGGCAGAAAAAAGCTTACGATAGTCATGGAGAACCCATGTCAATGACGCCACTGATGACAATTGCTTCAAATGAATTTACGGTCGCCAAAGTTCATGGAACACTCACAAACAACGCGAAGGGGAATGATGTTGAGAGAATATAGGTTGATAAACGTGGAGACTTCGTCCATATGCGATAGCCAGGTGTTTGAACAGAAATGTGTAAAAGTCGAGGATTGACTAACGCCACGCCAGGTGGGTTAATAAATGGAAGATGTTGTGTAGATCATGGCTATTCTTAAATAACTATCTCTAGCGCCAGGAACCGGCTTCAACCCCTTTTCCTCGGAGGCAATGTTGCGGTGTCCAAGCGTATCAGCCATGATCGAGCGGCGATAAACAAAAGCATGAATCCCTGGTGCGTGCGTGTTTTGAATTTGAATCGCTCTATAATTTGCGTCCAACACGGTCTTGAAAAACTGGTGGGTCGAGGATTACCGAGTACCATCGCTTTCAAGCCAAGCTGAGAGGGATCTAGGGCAAGATAACGTTCGAGATAACGTCAGGGTAAGCGTCGAACTGGTAGGCGTTGTATGTTTTTACTTGGTGATATTTGGCCGTTGTCAGTATGTTGTGGACAGTCATAGGAGGTGCCCAAAGTGTATGTACCCAAGTATAACACTTTGAGGCGCTCGCATAACAAGATGCACCTCTTTGTTGTTCGTAACTTCTTCCAGCTCGGATCTGTTGTTAAATTATTATGGATTGTTGTAGAGCATTGTTGGAATACCCATATGATATCTTCCTTTTTTTTTTTTTTTTCAACAGCAGTCACGGTCTACGTTGTGTAAACTGTGCGGGCCCACGGGGTGACGGGGCTATGCAAGCAAAAATTGATTGGCGGGAAGAGCCGGGAAGATTCGCAAGATCCAGTGTCAAACGAGTAAGAAGATCCCGGGGCGACGGTGTGTTGACATGTTCAACTATGAGCGACGTCATGCCGGGCTCTAGTCTATGCCAATTTTGACAATAAGCTTCTGTGCTTTACTTAGACTAGAGATTTCATCTTTCGTATGCTGAGCGTCCAATTGTGCGAGTTGCCTGAGGAGCAATGTATTCAAATTTTTCTTGCTTTCGCCAAGGCAAGGCTTCCTGGGAGCGCATCAGTGAGTCTCTCGGCAGTAGATGTATAAACTTGGTACTTACCGACGTGAGAGTCGCGCGGCGGCCGTGAATCAGCCAGGAGCACAATTGCCGCTCTGAGATCTTTTTAGAGATAGATGACCTGCACGCACTGGTGAATGCCGCAGATTTCAAAACAGCTATTGGTGTGCGTATAATTAGCTGACACCATACCAGAAACGGTGATGTATCAAGGATGTTTGTTTGTCGTTTTTTCTTTTCTGTGGAAGTTCGGGACCGAGCGCGGTATTGACTTTGCTGAGGAGGGACGCATAGTAGAGCGTCAGCGGGTGATAGTATAAGCGAGAATAAACCAAGAATAAACAGGTAACAACATTGTGCGATTAAGTACGCGCCTTCAATTTCCTGTCAATTTCTCAACCAAATCTCAACAGTCTGTCAAAGCTATGGCTACGACACCTTCGATGAGGAGATGTATAGCGAACAAGTTGGAGCTACGACCAGTTCTACTCAAAAGTTGGAATGCGCAACCTCCGAATCTTAGGCTTCCCTGTATAGACTATCTTCCGATAGGCAAGCCCATTCCGTCAGCAGCCCCGCTTTTCGGAAACCTTACTCCTCCTTCACGCGTATCTCATTGCGTTCGCCGGTACCCACCACTCAAGCTTCTGTCAACTTCAAAATCAGCATCCCTGATTTCATTCTGAGTTTGAGGTACCCTGAACAATCACGCCCGAATCGACGCTTCAAATAGGACAGCAATATTGCTACACGTTGGGCTTCACAAGTTCGCCAGATCGCCTGCATTTATGGACCGAGAATCAGACTCGCGGTTGGCTGGATGGAGCGTAAAGGGGACAATTTTATTGTGTAGGAGCACGATCTGGGCTCATCATGCTTACCGTGAATGGAGTTTCGGTGTACCCCGAAGAGTCCGAATTAACGCTTCTAGACGCTACTTTTCAGGTCTCAGCCAACCGCTTCTGTCGATAATTGTCTCTACGATCCAAAAATCGGTCCGAATGGGAGGTACTGGACGGCCCAACATTGCAGTGTGCACAACTTCAACATAAAAATTTCCAGCCAACAAAAGAGTGGTGTTTCTTGAACAATCCCAACGAACGCTTCTTGATGCAACAATCCACTCTCCATAACCTAGTTGACATGCACTCCAGTCAACGACTTTCGTTGATCGTTGCAAGTGCGTACCAAAATTCGATGAGAGAATTAGTGACTCAACTCAACCCGGATGGCAGGTACAAACAGAGCATACTTGCTGGGTAACCTGAACATCAATTGCACAGTACAGCGATCCCAGTGCCGTGTCCCGTCACCTCCCGGACTGACTTGGTTTTCTCTTCTAGATACCGCACTTCAGGCTCCACGAGCTCGCAAGATTTCTCAACGCACTCCAGCCCGATACGTACTGCAGGTTGATCCAAAGCGCTTTTGGCCCGAAAGGCTTGGTGTTACCCTGTCGACCCTTCTACCTCAGGCTTCACGAGTTCGCAAGTTTTTCGCGCACTTCAGTTACCACAATCCGATCCAGATTAGTGACTCAGCGCCACCTGGAGGAACAGTTGCATGCTGTTAACGATGCACTCAATCAGCTCTCCCAGCGACTGATCGTAATCAACTGCTTACTCTACCAAAAACCGGTGTGCAAGTCCAACAGCACAAACAAGGCCAGCTTCCAACTGATCACGATGTCTTTTTTCCGGCTTTCATACTGGTCAGTTTTTCTCGCTAGCTTTTTTCTTCTCCAAAAAACTGCGATGTATCATTGGGTTCACATACAGGCAGGACAACACCTCGCAATACTCAAAAATTATGTATGATACACGCAGACGTTAAATTACATCCCTGTCATGTCTTGAAGTGTGGTGAAATTATAGACAGCAAATGGATATTCTGCTATCGGAAGTGGCGTCACTGTTGTCGTTCCTCAGTAATGGCTGGTGATAGGAAGGGGACTCTCTGCCAGAAAGGGTAAGAAACAAAAATTTCCTTTCGTTTCCGATGACAGGGAATAATTGCCTTCCTTGAAACTGCAACCCGTTTCGAGGAATCGAGGGGAGGGGTGTAAACAGATCGTCATGGAGCATTGTTTTCCGATGACGCTTGGAAGCTGTACCGTGATCACGATGACGAGAAGGCCCAGTGGCAGGAGACTTGCCGTCGCGTAAATTTCCATAAAGAACGTATTTCCACCAATCGTGGAATGTATTCAAACCAAGATGCATGTATGACATCAGAGGATGCTCGGGGGATGGTGTCGGTGCGAGTAGCATACGCGGAGCCTGAGGCCAAAATCGGGGGTTGCAATCGAGAGGTACAGATCCAAAAGGCGAACTTTGCCATCTGCGATGAGAACTTGACCGGTACTGATACCAACGAATAAACAGCCATGTGCTTGTAGCCTCGCGAATGTTTCGTAGACAAGGGTGCGGTCGCCAAGGGCAATGGTTCGTCCCCAAGCAGCTTCGGAGACGATTCCCACTACTTCTCCGTTGCGTCCAACCAAATGACCATAAATTTCGAAAGGTCTAAATCTTGTATGGCTTTTAGACCGTGTATCGCGCCTTCCACGCGTTTTGGCCACTGGAACATCTAAAAATCGTGTAAATTTGTTATTCTCCAACGAATAAATCTTGGGGTTCCTTACCTACAGGTTTCCCATTCCAAACACCTCGTCTTTGCGCCGCATCAACCCACTTGGTAACTTCGATTTCATCTTCGTGAATCAAGGTCGCCCAAACCTTTCTTGGACCGGAACCACGTGGCACCCCGACTAGGACCCCGAAAATTTTGGGCGACTTATCGACTACAAAACGAGCACCCGGGCTAGATACAGCATTCAGAACGTTAAAACTAGTTTCAAACCCATAGAAAACAAGCCCAGATCATGTCTGGGACTGGCGCAAAACCCAGGACACAGACGACTCTGACGAGCAAAGGTAAAATGACAATCACACGACATGCCCAACCTGTCGAAGCAGAAGCACAACCACAAGAACGGAAAAGGACGAGGGCGGCTGGATCGGCGGAGATAGAGGGGAACAATCAGGAGATTAGCGATGCCGAAAAGGGCAAGATATACCTCGAAGAGACGCTCACATTCGTACCAGCAGGCGTGACGCCCACTTTGGACGCACTCTCGACAGCCCTCTTCCAGATAGCGGCTATGCAGGGTATCGGACGCCCAGCAGTCAACGCGGTCCGCGCAGTCGCATATCTGTTGAAGGAAATCGAGCTGGAAGAAGTAACAAAGACCATCAGAAACATCGCCAATACGCAGTTCGGCGAGATGGCGAGCGACCTGAAAGAGTACACGGAAGGTCTGAAGGAGAAGGTGGCGGAGGAGCTGGAGAAGAGAACGGAGGCGCTGGAGAAGAAAACAGGGGAGTTAGTGGAGGTAATGGAAAAGGCGGCACAACAGGCAGGAAGTATTGGGGGCTCAACTTACAGGGACGCACTAACTAGGTCGGCATCTGGAGCACCGCCAGATACCAATCCCAGGCTGGCGGCGAAGGAGAGCATCCGACAGCGACAGGCCCTCATCGACTTACCCAGGGACTCAAAGCTCAGAGACTGCGCCAACACGGTTCTTGTAGGCAAGTTCTCAGAAGCGATGGGAAAGGCAACGGGCCAGAAACACAAAATGAGATCGGCGTTGAAGCTTCAGAACGGTGGGATACTGGTGGAAATGGTCACGGACGATGGCACAGTGTGGCTGGCTTCCAAGGCGAACGCAGAGGCCTTCCTGCGGGAGCTGGGGGAGTCAGAGGCCTCTTTCAAGACGAGGGCATACAACGTCATTGCCTACTACGTGCCATTGAGCCTGGACCCCAGCAGCGAGAAGGACAGGAAGGAGATTGAAGAAACTAACGGAATCCCAACAGGTGTACTGACGAAGATTAGGTGGATCAAGCCCCCGATGCGGAGGCGTCCCGACCAGCGCCTCGCCCATGTCATCATCACCTTCTCGGACGCGGACACAGCAAACAGGGCAATAGTCAATGGCCTGTCGATTTGCCACAAGAGAGTCTCGGTAGCGAAGTGCAGGAAGGAGCCTATTCGATGCCTCAAATGCCAGGGATGGGACCATATCGTTGCGGAGTGTGTGGTCACAAAGGAGGTAAATGTATGCGGTACTTGCGGGGCAAGGGACCACTGGACCAGCAAGTGCAACCAACAAGGGGTCACTTACTGTACGTCGTGCAAATCGGACGACCACACCAGCTGGGACCGCGGATGCCCGACTTTCCTCAGGAAGGTCGACGAACTCAACGCAAGGGACCCAGCAAACGACATTCCCTTCTTCCCGGCAAGAGAGACATGGACATGGTCTCAATCCTACCCTTCGCAAGGCCGACGAGTCCCACCGGCGGAGATACAGGTAAACTATGCTCAGACAGGCTCACAGAAAAGTAGATACAGGCAAACACAGCTAAACTTCGACTCAGTGGCTCCAGGTGGGAGACCGTACACCAGGGAAACGCGGATGCGTCAATGATCGAAGCCACCTGCAGCTAAGTCCCCCCCCCCCACATTTCCCCAATCCAGAATCCCCAGAAGCCCCTGCGGCATTGAGCGACGGCTCTCCTCCCACTGACAGCTCCTCCCCCGCAGTTATTGTCCATGTCTGAACAACCGGAACAACGGCCAACAAGACTACGGATCCTACAAGTAAACTTAAACAAATCCCAAAAGGTGCACTTGGAGTTGTATAACAGGGTATCAGGAAAGGAATGGGACATCGTCTTGGTCCAGGAGCCGCACATCACCTTCACAGGAAACATTAGGACACCAAACGGCTTCGTGTCAGTGGCACCAGCGGACCGATACAAGGATGGAGCTCCGGTTACTAGAGCGGTCACTTGGGTCAGCTCGGCACTGGCAACAAGCTCATGGAAGATAATGAATGTCCCTGGAACTAACGATGTTACGGTTATACAGATGACAGGCGCTTATGGGCGGCTAACGGTCATCAATATCTACAACGACTGCATGCACTGCAGAACACTACGCTCTGTCCGCGAGTTCTTACGCGTAAACCAAGCGGAAGTTTTGTCGAGGGAGGATGATCACTTAATATGGGCTGGTGACTTCAATAGGCACCACCCGATGTGGGACGAGGAAACGGACGACAGGCTGTTCACGGCCAAGGCGTTGGACGACGCGGGACGATTGATCGAAGCACTGGCCGACCTCAATCTGAAGATGGCGCTGCCGAAGGGTCAGCCCACCCTAGAACACATGGTAACGAAAAAGTACTCACGCCCTGACAATGTGTGGTGCACAGAGGAAATTTTTGACCTGATCATCAGATGTGAGGTTGACCCTTCGCTAAGGCCTCCAGCCACTGACCATTTTCCCATAGCTACTTACATTGACCTGCCACAGACGCGCTCAGAGAACAGGACGTCCTACAACTTCAGAGCGGCAGATTGGGAAGACTTCCAAGAGAACCTGGCAATACATCTCCTCGAGATACCACCACCTCAGCCAATTACTACAGAACAGCAATTCCGGGAGGCGGCTGAAGGCCTGACAGCGGCGTTACAAGACACTATACGCTGCAGGATCCCGGAAAACAAGCCCTGCCCGTTCTCGAAAAGGTGGTGGAACAGCGATCTCAGCTGTCAGAAGACTGCGATAAAGAAGCTAAGTCGTCTCGCATACAAGTTCAGGGCCCTTCCAGATCACGCATCACACACAGAGCTACGGAAGGCCAGGAACGAGTATGGTGAAGCTATAGTAGAAGCCAAGCGAGGACACTGGGAGGACTTCCTGGAGAACGCAGCTGAGCAAGACCTTTGGACGGTGAATCATTACTTCAAGGAACCAACGGGCGACGGGGGAAAGTCAAGAGTACCTACGCTCAAGGTTCCAGGAGAAGGCGCAGCTGGGCTACTACGGGAGATCAACACTAACGATGGTAAGGCAGAAATCCTCGCGCAAGCCTTCTTTCCCAAGAAGCCCGACCACTCCAGAGTGCCGCTGAACTATGAATATCCGGAGCCACTCCCACCACCGCCTCCCATCACCCTGGAACAAGTAGAACGTCACATAAAGCGGCTATCTCCGTTTAAGGCGAGTGGGCCGGACGAAATCCCAAATGTGGTGCTCCAGAAGTGTTTCGAACACCTCTCAGAGTATCTAGTACATCTTTTCAGAGGCGTCTTCGCGCTGAGAACCTACTATTCAGGGTGGCAGGAGTTCACTACGGCGGTGCTGAGGAAGCCAGGTAAACCCAATTACGAAGTGCCAAAAGCTTACCGTCCAATAGCCCTGCTATGCACGATTCCGAAAGTACTAACGGCGATCGTAGCAGAGAACATCAGCCACCTGGTGGAGAAGGAGTCTCTGCTGCCGGATACGCACTTTGGTGGACGGCCAGGACGCACCACAACGGACGCCATCCACTACCTTGTGGGCAAGATCAAAGCGGCTTGGGGTAAGAGGAGGGTTGCTTCGGTGCTCTTTCTAGACGTCGAAGGGGCCTTCCCGAACGCGGTTACTGACAGACTAATCCATAATCTGAAGAAGAGACGGATACCAACGACCTACGTCAAATTTATCGAGAGGCTCCTACAGGGGAGGACGACCAGGCTCAAATTTGACGATTTCATTTCAGAACTCATCGACATCGAAAACGGAATAGGACAAGGGGACCCAATATCTATGTTACTCTATATCCTTTACAATGCAGATCTGCTGGACGCCCTTCAACGTTTGGACGAAGATGCCATCGGCTATGTGGACGACGCACTGGTCATAGCGACAGCCAAGACGCTAAAGCAAACGACAAAAGCGCTTAAGAGCTACATGGAAAGGAGAGAGGGCGGTTTCGACTGGGCAAAGGACCACAATTCGAGGTTTGAGATTAGCAAGGTGGCCGTCATGCATTGCCAGCCGAGGGTGAGGAAGGATGGGGATAGGCCGAACCCAGTACTCCGGCTAAGGGGAAATGTGGTAAAGGAGGTGGAGAGCTACAAGTACCTGGGGGTACACGTCGACAATCAGCTGAGGTGGAAGATGCAGGAGAATGAGGCCATGGCGAAGGCGACTTTCTATATACTTATGTTTCGCAGGCTAACCCGCACAAGTTTAGGTATCAGGCCCAGGCTCATGCGACTCTTGTACATTTCGGTGGCCATCCCGAAGATGACGTATGCACTCGATGTATGGTATGTGCCTCTGAACAAGAAGGAGGGCATGCGGAACAACAGTGGATCAGTCAGAGCGATGAAGTCCATGGGTAAGATACAGAGGATAGCGACAAAGGCAATCACGGGGGGACTGTGGACTGCACCCAACGACCTGCTGGATGCGCATGCCGGGGTTCTACCTGTGAACTTGCTGCTGGAAAGGATTTGCCACGCTGCAGTGGTACGGATGGCGACTCTACCAACTGGACACCCAACGAGGGCTATGATTCGCGGATACAGCAAGACGCCGGCCAGGACCCACCTTGCCCTGATGCAGAAGCTAATCGAGTGTTTCAGGATCAGACCCAAACACTTCGAGACAGTGATGCCAGACACCAGGCCAACTACCTACAAGAGACCGTTTTCCGCCAAGATCGCAGGATCGAAGGAAGATTCTATCAAGGAGGAGGGTCTGGATGATGCAGACATAAGGATATACACAGATGGTTCGGGGTATGAGGGACACGTGGGGGCTGCAGCAGTGTTATACAGGAAAGGGGTTGACAAGCCAGAGAAGACGCTGCGCTTTCACCTGGGGCCTCTGACGAAACACACAACCTACGAGGGTGAGGCCGTTGGGTCCATTCTTGTGGCGTGGATGTTACAGGGACGGCCTGAGGTGGGGAAGGCAACGGTGACCAGTTACACTGACAGTCAAGCGTTCATCAGATCAATGGGAGCGAGGAAGACGAAGCCGGGGCAATACCTCGTAATGGAGTATCTGAGACTGACGGAAGCGATGACTGACGGTACTGATGTCCCCATCCAGACAGGTACAGACAAATTCGCACTCAAATGGGTTGCAGCGCACAAGGGGGTAGCGGGAAATGAGAAGGTCGACGAAGAGGCGAAGAAGGCAGCGCTAGGGGATTCGAGCCCGTGGGAGGAGTTACCGCCATTACTGAGGAAGCGGTTGCCATACAGCGCCACGGCAGTCAAACAAGAGTTCACAGGGAAATTGAAGGCAAGATGGGCGGAAGCGTGGGCGGCCTCTCCGTGTTATGCAAGATTTCAACACATCGACACAGACTTCCCATTCAACAAATTCCGGAAGATCAGCAACAAGCTATCAAGGCCGCAAGCCAGCCTACTAACACAGATATGCACAGGACATATCCCGCTTAACAGCTACCTTTTCAATATCAAGAAGTCGAGGGTCAGGCGATGCGATGCGTGTTGGGAGGCAGGACGTTTGGAGATCACAGAGACAGTGATCCACTTCCTGTTCGAGTGCCAGACTTATGCTGCAGAATGCTATGACATGGACAGAGCCTTGGGCCGCTATTCAAGGGACCTCAAGGGGATCATGGGGAGTATGAAGAGGATAAAGGAGCTGCTCAAGTTCGTGGGCCGGACAGGGCGCCTCAAGAAGTCGCTAGGGGATTCAATAGGTGACGTCTCTCAGTTGGAATCTGAGGAAGGTTGACAGATAGCACATTATATTCACAGGTTGTACACTACATCAAGGAACGACGTCTGGACAGACTAGTCGGCTCTCTGCCGGCGGGCTCGCCCACAAAACCCCCCCTCTATCTTTTACCTGCATCTCAGCTTGCGGACATCAAGCGATAAACACATACTGCCAGGCCGACAGCGCTCGACAATCAATCAAGCCAACGGCAGCAAAGCACCAACAAAACTCACTTTTCCCTGACTGCGCTCGTCCCGTATTAGCTGTACCCTTCGCATGGCGATCGGGTACTTGGAAGAAGAAACACACCACATTCAGACTGCATCAGATAAGCAGAGGGATACGAGACTACCCCGCTCACCATACCGACGTGTTCCCAAACGGCGTTTCTGTGCCGGGCTGTGTGGGGGAATGAACGCCTCGGGCGTGCCTTCACCAGTACAGGGGACAGTCAACGGGGGTCAGGTATAAGGCATTAGGGGCCTTAGGTAGTCTACAAAGTTGTAAAGTCTGACATGGGGCCTTGCCCCAATAGACTATAATTTGACATTAAAAAAAAAAAAAAAAAAAAAAAAAAAAGGTCGCCCAAAGTGGACAGGAAATATTGGGCAGGGGCCTCTCCTTCTTAACAATTCGATAGCCCCCAGAGCCTCGGGTCAAGTATCCCCAATTAGTTTTTCCAAACTCTATGCCACTCAAAAGGCTTTGCTGAAAAACGACTCGACAGCGCTCAGTCGGATTTCTGATTGATGAGAAAAAAACATACAATTAAACCAAGTTGAAAATTCTCCTCTTCTACTAGTTTATAGTGGAGTGCATTACTATTAATCCAGTTAGAATTTTCAATATCTTGAGCAGTTTCAGCCTCGATGACCAGCAGATTACCATCTTTCCAAAGTACATAGCGATGGGTTTCCCAGCCACCATGTTGCGAGAAATTACTCCCGACGGGCCTCCCATCACGGGTGTGTATTGACGGTGAAGTTTCGCGTCCTGTGGGCAATTGGTGTGGCGGGTCACAATCTGTGGGTCCAAGTTGTATCTGAGTTATTGTTTGTGTTAGTTTTCTGTTGACTCGACCCTTTGAACCACCACTGGAATGACCCAACATGCCTCCATCAGCTGTCCCAATACTATCAGTGACCAGGAGTTTGATAGGCTCTGGAGCCATGTCTGGAACAGTCAATGGTTTTTCAATTTTTTTCAAAAATGTGCATCTAAGAAGTAGGGTACTTTACCCTGACTACATATGTAAAATTGTAGATCAAGAGCAAAAGTTGTTCAATTTTGACAGATTTATTTTCAATTTTGGATAGATTTATTGTAACACAGTCCAGATATTGATATAAGTACAACTCTTTTGCACATGAAGCTCAAGGCAATGTCAGGAAATATTAATAACATACCAGTAGCTCATGTATCAGCATTTGATAGCAGTGCAACAATATTTTTTACCTGTTGATTCTTTTTTTGTTGCCTGCTGGATGGCAACATGCCATTAGGAAGGAGAAGTGTATGTAAAGTGCTTCCACATACCCTGAAATATTTTATTAGCATTGACTCATACTTTGATGAGCAATTGCATTGAGTAGAACTGACTTTATATGCTCAGAACAACACAAAATTTCTTCCCAATGGTTCAAAAATGCATTCTGGGTTCAAATTGGAGTATCCTACAATTTATCACAAGTAAAGTGAGCTATTCAAATATTTTTCTGGCCTGTGGCACATAACACGACAAGAAAAGCCTGTAGGGAGGTGAACTGCTTGAGCAGCTGCCTATTTGGGTGTTAATCCCAATCGGGTGTTAAAATTTCCCAGGTTGCAGAACTACATTACTGTGATTTCAGACATTTTGCCTATCAAATTTTACTGACCACATAAGTAGAGGTAAACATAAAATACAGGTATTTTTTTTCTCAGCCTGCGGCGCAAGTTATGGTTTTGTGGAAGATTGTGTGTGCTAGAGGCTGCCTGCCTATTCGGGTGTTAATTTTGATGGCAATCCCAATTGGGTGTTAATTTTTGATTGTTCCCAAACGGGTGTTAAATAACGCCCGATTAGGCGTTATTTTGTTCCAGACATGGCACCTGAGCCGTTTGAACCCTGACAGTTGCATCACCTATCAAAATTCTGACAGTTGGATGTGACTTGGACGTGACAGCCATTTCAATCTCCCGAAACAATCGACTTCGACGACCGGTACGCCTCCGTCAGCTTCCACCACTGTTCAATAAAAAAACTAAAAATATATTCATGTTCATGAGATACACATTCACCACCACACAAAATTTGGAGGCCCGGAGTGTAGCGGTTGTGGCATAATTCAGCCAAAGGTCAAATCGTTTCAAACTCCTGGTCACTGATAGTAGCTATACCTCTCTCAAGTAGAACTCTGCTTTTCTTTCCGGCCTTGTTTTGGGACGGCGGGCGTTCGTCGTTCTATACAAGATTACCCACTCACCTCGAGAAGGCCCAGGGTACGTATAATTTCCTTCTCATCCTTGTTCTTGAGCTCGATATGTGTGCTACATCAGGAAAAAGAAAATGTTTATGTAGTTTGCACATCATATATGTAGCCTTCATTCTTCTCACAATATACCCAGTAGGCTGATATAGACATGGTAGACATTAGTAGATTATATGGCATGTGCTAGTAGTCCTGATATCCCATCAAGCAAACTCAGTTGAATCAGTTGCCTGAGTTTACCTTGCACTATCATCAGTTGCACAGGTAGTATTGGCAATTTGGCCATCTGAGTTCTACTCCCATGCAGCAGCACCCTGCAAATTCCAGGACAAAAGTCTGGCTTATAGGCTCCCATTGCTAGTATACTTAGTAAGTAATAGCACACATGCAGCAAAATATTAATCTTGTAAAAATCGTGTATGAGATACATAAAGATCAAGCAAGTGTTGGAGGAGACATAATGGTAACGAAGATATGGCTTGAAGAAGAAAGTACGCACATCATGAAGAACGCGGTTGGAACGCGGCAGTCAGCAATTCGTTTAAGTCCGTTGAAACTCCGACATCATGTGATCATGTTGACTTTCGTGTTTCCCAACACGGAAATTCATTGCTCTTCCTTCCCACCAGTCAACAAACGACCTCCTCCCTCGACGAACCAAGGACGAACAGCCTCTTCTCTCGACAAACGGCCTCCTCCTTCCCTCGATGAATAGTCTGCCCCCTCCCTCAATGAATGGTCTCCCCCGTCAACGAATGTGGCTCAAAGTACTCTCCATCCACGAACAGCCTCCTCTCTCGACGAAGGGCCCTTTCTGACGAACAGCCTCAATGAATGTGACTCACAGAGAACCCTCCCTCGACGACCAGCTTCCTCAAGAACTCTCGATCTCACTCGCGATTTTGACGAAGACGCTCGCTGGCACGATGGGCTCTTTGCTGAGTATTCATCAGAAGCAGAACAAACTTGTTAGTGCATTTTCGAGGCCCTCGTAGAGGTGTCTGACATTTTTATCTAGCAACTGAAGGAGCTGGAGCGTTCCAGTGAGGCGTTGCGAGTACCAAACGTGCCAAGGAGTAAATTCGTGTTCAAGCGCAGACCTGCTGCTGCTGCCACGAATTTTAGAAGACCACCCTCCGAAACAAGTTCAACGCAAACCCTTCCTCCTCCTTTACAGACACAAAACGCGCCACCACCACCACCACCACCCGCGGCATCAACACATCTACCCCTCCCCCCCCACTCACACTACCACTTCACTCGTGAAGACTTACAAAGCCATCTAGCGCCATCCGACCTGTCGATCTCGGATCTGCGTTGATAGCGGCATGTTATGGTGCTTTGGTGTCATCAGGTATGCTTCGAGTTGTTCAAAGCTTCGTGCTTCTCTTCCTCATGCTGCCTTATTCAGTTTAGGATGCACGCATCCGGCTCCTCCCTCCCTCGGCGAATGGTCTCCCCCCTCCCCCAACAAATGGCCTCTCCTCCTCACGCGATCATGCAATGAATGCAGGTATGCTTCGAGTTGTTCAAATCTTTGTGCTTCTCTTCCTTATGCCACCTTATTTAGTTTAGGATGCACGCCTCCAGCTCCCCCCTCCCTTGACGAATAGTTTCCCCCACTCCCCCAACAAATGGCCTCCCCTCCCTCACACAATCACGCGATGAATGGCCCCCGCCCTCCCTCGACGCACGGCCTCCTCTTGCCTCGTTTCCGGGCTGCCAAAGATTGGGTTCATGTGGAGCTTTTGAACTGGGAATGATTAGTCTAGATAAATCTGAGTAGTTGTTTGATAGTTACATTTTGCAATGCATTTTTCCATTTTGCGACTCCTATGCATGTGTGCCAAAATAAACATTGTTAGTAGATCAGGTAGCTGCTGTAGGCATGAACTACCCAGTGCTACCTTGAAGTGTTGAGATACTACTGGTATCTACTACGATACAAGGAAAGACTACTGGTGCCTACCACAATGCAAGGGAGAACTACCGAAGCAACTCATGGGGGGACTTGTATACCAGTCTATTATAAATACTGTGGCTATATAGAACTACTGAATCAAGTCATTTTTTCCTGATGTATCCAGGTCCATCTTAGTCCACGCTGAAATCGTACATGGGATGTCCTGCAAATCCTGGTGGTGCACTTTATCCTACTCGCAAATAGTCAACTTGAATACAACTGCAACGGCAAAGGTATGCCACCACTGTTTCAAGAAGAAAAAAAATATCCAGTCGTTGCGTGAGTAATTCACTCAGTCTGAGACGATCTATTAAGCAAGTGCCTATTAGAACTGGATCTGTCAGTGCCAATCAGGGCGGTAGCGACGCCTACCGTTCTTGTCATTCTAGCCGCTCGTAGCTTCCTTTAAGCTGACTGGTGGGCACTCTGCGTTGTGCAGAACTGGATGACGCTTTAGCCCTGTCGCCTGTGAAGCTGTAACTCCGACATACAAAGTCTTGGTCTTGAACGGCTTGATTCCATTCAGAGTTTGGGGTGCCCTGAACACTTACGCGCTCGAGTCGACGCGTCTACTAGAGCAGAAGTATCGCTACAGTTCGAGCTTCACAAGTTCGCCGGATCGCCTGCATCCATGGACCGAGAACCAGACTCGCGTTTGACTGGATGGAGCGTAAAGGGGACAATTTTAACGTGTAGGAGCACTATCTTGGCCCATCAAGCGTACTATGAATGGAGCGTGGGTGTACCCCGAAGAGTCCGAGCCAACGCTCGCTACCTTCAGGTCTCAGTCAGCCGTTTCTGTCTCTCTACGGTACGAGAATCGGTCCGAGTGGCAGGTGTTGCAACATTGCAGTGTGCACAACTTTAACATAAATCTTTCCAGCCAACAAAAAGTGGTGTTTTTTGAATAATCCCAGCGAACGCTTCTTGATAATTACACTCCATGCTCCACAACTCGAAAGTTCGCATACACCTTAGTCAACCACTTCCTTACCAAAATTTGGTCCGAGAATCAGTGACTCAACTCAACCCGGATGACAGGTACTAGACGGAGCATACTTGCCTAGTAGGGCTGGGTACTTGAACTTCAATGCACACAGTACATCAATACCAGTGCTGCCGTGTCCCGTCACACTTCCGGTCTGAAAGGCTTGGTGTTATCACGTCGACTCTTCTAGATACCACACTCCAGGCTCCACGAGTTCGCAAGTTTTCCCGGCGCACTCCAGAAGTTCGATACGTACCACTGGCAAAGTCCGATCCAAATCAGTGACTTCAGTGGCACTGTACTCATACGATACACTCACGGCCAGTCAGCTCCCCCAGCGAAGGCTGATCGTAATCAACTGCTTACTCTACCAAAACCCGGTCCGACTGAATAACTATCAACTGCTCGGTGCGACGCGTCACGCAGGTGGCACTGGACGGAACTTACTTACTACAACAACACGGGGCGTAGTCACTGACTCGAACTCCAGCGCGGCCGACGGAGCATACGTGTACCAAGCAAGGGCGCGTGGTGCAGCTTCCAACCCAGAAGGGTTCTCCCGTCGGTGAAGTTAATTATGGTGTTCCGTCTTTTCGTGATCTTACAACAACCTGTCCAAGTATCTTTTGTATACCAATGGCGTATCTGTTCTTATCTGTTCCGTTGTACCACGTACTTACCGTACAGCCTCATCTTGTTACCCATTATCCCTGTACTCGTCTTCAAACGCCTAAATACGTCATTCTATAAACAGCACATCCTCGGAACGGCGCGCCGCACTCTGACAACTTCGCGGTCATCTGATTCTTCGTTTACGCGCCCTGCAGCTTTATTTACCCCATTTACACACCTGCGCCCGCCCGCAGTCAGACATTTCTCGAGTCAACCTGTCAACGAGTCACTTACGGCAGCGCCAACTAATGATCATTCGAGTCATCATTTACGATTGGGTACGGGCGCTGATTATCGCAAAGGACCAAAGTAAGAGTAATCTTAGCAAGTAAAGTAGTTGGTGAATAATCGTGTGTCGTGAGGTAGGTAATACAATTGCATGTGTGGAGGGTACAAGGAAACCAGAGTAGTAGTAGTGGTGGTAGAGACAACAAACAACCTGAGAATGAGAACAAAGAACACAAGAAGACCTGCAACTTTGCAAGGCATCAATATTAATAAGATAGATGAAAAAGTCCCCCGTGGGTGTCGTGCGGTGTGTAGGTAGGCAGTGTGGGAGGGAGAGAGGAACGAAGGAAGGGGGAAACGATCCACCGAGCTATACAGCTGAATACAAACAACATTCCGATAGTCCTTGGTTGATAAATTACTCCTTGGTGGTGAGTGGGATTCACGTCAATGTCGATCACGCTCCGCAATCCACCATCTCCCAATCGTCACCCTTGACAACGACCCAAGAGTTGGTCAACACCGGGAGGGCACTGCACCCCTTCAGTTGCTGCGGAGCCAGGGATGTTGGGGCTGGGGGTGCATCCGCAACAGTGACATCAGCCATGACCACATCCCCGTCCTTCTCGTGCTGATCCGCAACGATACGTTCGAGCTCCTTGGTTGCGGTCATGATGGACAGCGCGAGCCTCGGGCCCATGTGCAGAATCTTCCGGCCCTCTGGGGAACATCGCATGCGCGTGATGATAGCTTTGCGGTATAGGTCTGGTTCCGCCTTTGAGCGGGGGAAGACTGGGCGGCCGGGGAGGGCGGTGCGGGTGGGTGATAGTGGAGAGGAGGAGCGGAATGTGCGAATCTGAACGACGGGATTAGATACGGAGGGGAGGATGATTTGTGTGAGTAATGGGCATGGTGGTTGCTGCTGGCGACGTGGCGTTCTTGATCTCCCAGTTCTCTGTGGTGCGGGCTGAGGCTGTGAATGGGGCGAAGGCTGGACTTGCTGCTGCGGAGCAACGTGATTGACATGGGGAGGATCTATGTGTGTAGTGGGTACATCGGCGGCGCGTTTGCGGCGCTGGCGCTGGTCTTTGTAGTACTGCAGCGTACGGTGGTAGGGTACAGGGGCAGGTGGCGTTGGGGTGGTGGATGAGGAAGCCGTTGTGGACATGGTGGGCAAGACCAGCAGCGTCTCTGTGCGGCGTAAGGAGCCCATTTGTGCAGGAGGCTCTGTGCGTTGAGCTTTAACGGGCCTTGGGTTGGGTGACAAGGCTGGGCTGGGGTAGCAGAAGGAAGAAGTACGCTTTCGGGGAGGGGAGGGCTGCTGGGGAGCGGGTGAGGGGAGAGTGGATGCAGAGGACTGAAGCAGAGACATTTGTAGGAGTGGCAGCCTTACCTTTGACTCTGTCCGAGTTGATATCGTGGCTCAGAACAAAAGCGTACCCAGCCTGGGAACAAGCAAAAACACACAACAAAACATAACTTTGTGTGAAAGTGACTCACCTTCCCTTTTTTAGTCAGCCAAACACGGATCAGGAGTGGCGGTGCTCCACATGGCCACACCTTCCCTTCCAAAGGTTTCATCGCTTCATCTCAGCGTTGTGCGGGTCGGCGACCTGAGGTCACAGTCACCAACCGTAAATCGTGAGAGAGTCACCAAAGGTCGTCAACGGTCAAACGTTCGCAACTTTGCGCGGTGCCATGGGGTCCTACCTCTGGGCATGTGCTATATCGCACTGCACGGTCTTCTAACGCTGCACAGTTATTCCTACATCATATTCTGTATCTACCACTGTTCTAGATTCCTCTATATCATGTTCCGTATCTACCACAATCCATTTTGCGTGCTACTTGTGACAGTTGTTCTGCGTCACCGACCTTAGGTCACAGACTCACAGTCAACTGTAGATCGTGAGAAAGTCAAATCCACCTCGAAATCTCAGAAGTCTCTACACCTAAAATTACATTACATAATATATGAGGACACCCCTGGCACCCCGCAAAGTCGCGGTCGTGTTTGGTTGCGAAATGTCACAGTCAGTGACAGTCGGCGACTTTCAGAACAGTTGCGCAACCGGCACAACGCTGCTTCATCTCGTTTCGTCTTTGGTAGCAGTTGGTGTGTACACACGCCAGATAAATTTGGACCACTGAAAGCTGGTTCAAGAACCAACTGATAGACGCACGAACAGGCTAAAGCAAACAGGGTGTCAATAATACCTGGGAAACGTGTTCATCGTGAGGCGATACCACAATGACTCGCCCATTCCGCAGTACCTGGATACCCGTTCGAGCACGGCGGAGGCGGGATCGTCGGGATTTGGTCGGGTGTAAGGCGCATCACTTGATCAAGGCAGCAATTCGCGGAGTTTCTGTATGCTGCACTGACAGACCGAGACAATGAACCGGTGAATTGAATTCATCCACCGCGAGTCCTGTAGTCACAAAGACAGAAAGAGTCAAATTGACGTCGGCCGGTATTCTGAGAGGAGAACAAGGAATACATACAGAATGAACAGGTTGAATGTTGTTGTGCAATTGAGACCGGCGTGAGGAATAATAAGGACTGGATATGCCTGACGAAGGAAAACAAAAGTACGAAACACAAAAGATAGCTGGGGGACGTGTCGAACAGCACACCCACAACTTCAAACAAGTGTGGGAGCTGAAAAGTATCCATCTAATCTAATCTGGCCTTCTGCCCAATCTTCCAAGTTCTTATCTCCATGCTTTCCCTTATCACTTGAGAGAACGCCGCCTCTACTCCCCAGAACAGGCCCTCTCCTCTCAAAATGCATCTCTTGCCTCGAGAAGAGGCGAAACTCCTGCTTCACCAGGTGAGTCTATTTCCTTGGCTCGGCTACCAATATACCAACAAACAAATCACACCAAAAGGCAGGTTTTCTAGCCCAAAAACGTTTAGCAAGGGGCTTGCGCCTGAACCAAACGGAAACAGTCGCCCTCATCGCCTCACAGCTGCAAGAACGCATTAGGGATGGTGTATATTCCGTAGCGGAGCTCATGCACCATGGCAAAACCCTCCTGGGCCGGCGCCACGTCCTGCCAAGCGTCCCGGCGCTTTTGCACGAGATACAGGTCGAGGGAACGTTTCAAGACGGGTACGTCTCCAACACGAGAGGAGTTGGCTCGAGACCGACAGTTTTAATGTTAGAGTGTTTTTGGTGACGGTTCATGACCCCATTTGCACGGACTCTGGGAACCTGGAATCAGCGCTGTACGGCTCTTTCCTGCCTATTCCGTCCGAGACGCTTTTCCCGCTGCTCGATGAATCCGAATACGCGTCTGAGAAAGTCCCTGGTGCCATTATCTCCAAAAAGGAGAGGATTATACTCAACAAGGGGCGGGACCGTGTACGGTTGAGGGTGACCAATAATGGAGATCGACCTGTTCAGGTATCGACTTCTGCTTACCCCAAAATCAATTCATAGAACTCACGCAATCCGTAATGTAGATCGGATCGCACTACCACTTTATCGAAGTCAACCCCATGCTCTCCTTCGATCGTGCTAAAGCATACGGTAAGCGCCTAGACGTAGCAGCGGGCAGCGCAGTCCGCTTCGAGCCTGGAGACGTGAAATCCGTCACCCTCGTGTCGATCGCCGGCACACGTATCATCTCTGGAGGCAACAACCTGGCTACGGGTGTTGTGGATCTATCGCGGACGGACGATATCATCTTTGGGTTGCTGCAGCGTGGGTTCTCCCATGTGCCTGAACCTGGGGCGTTGGAAGTCCAGGAGGATACGGATATTGGGAGGGAGAAGTATATTTCGATGTTTGGCCCCACTGTGGGTGATCGGGTTAGGCTTGGGGATACGCTGTTGTGGATTGAGGTTGAGCATGATGAGACTGTTTATGGGGATGAGGTTAAATTTGGCGGTGGTATGTCTTTCTATCATCAGTTTTTTATACCTTTCTAATATAATGATGTGCACAAGGTAAATCGATTCGAGAAGGTATGGGACAAGCGACCAACCGCTCTTCCACGGAAACTCTGGATCTAGTCATCACCAACGCACTCATCATCGACTGGTCTGGCATTTACAAGGTATTACCTTTTTCAAATGCACACACGCCAACTAACCCCAAACCCAGGCAGACATCGGCGTAAAAGACGGACTCATAGCAGGAATAGGCAAAGCCGGCAACCCAGACGTCATGGCGAACGTCCACCCTGCACTCATCATCGGCTCCTCAACCGAAGTCATCGCCGGCGAAAAACTCATCATCACCGCCGGAGCCATCGACGCACACGTCCACTACATCTGCCCACAACAAGTCGAGGAAGCCCTCGCGGCTGGTACGACCACTATGATTGGGGGCGGGACTGGGCCTAGTGCGGGAACGAACGCGACGACGTGTACTAGTAGCCCTTTTTATATGCGCCATATGCTAGCGGCGACGGATGAGCTGCCGATGAATTTCATGTTTACGGGCAAGGGGAACGATGCGGGGCCGATGGCGGTGGAGGAGGTTGTTAGGGCTGGTGCTGGGGGGTTGAAGTTGCATGAGGATTGGGGGTCTACCCCAGCTGCGATTGTGAATTGCTTGGATGTTGCGGATAAGTATGATGTTCAGGTGTGTGTGGGATTTTTTTTTGTGGTTGTTTGCGAGTTGCTGAGTGGTTGGGTTGGCAGGTTAATATACACACAGATACCTTGAATGAGAGTGGATTTGTTGAGAGTATGTTTTTCTCTTCCTGTTCATTGGAGTTTTGACTGATTTCAATGTGTAGGTACCATTGCTGCATTTGGAAAACGTACCATTCACACATACCACAGCGAAGGAGCAGGTGAGTTTTCTATTTTGAAATAGTATTTATTGCATCTCTAACGTTATACAGGTGGCGGACATGCTCCTGATATTATCGTAGTTTGCGGGCTGGAGAACGTCCTCCCGTCATCCACGAACCCAACTCGCCCATATACCAACAATACCCTAGAAGAACACCTGGATGTACGTCCTCCTCCCCACATCCACCCACCACATGATACATAACTCACACACTACACACAGATGCTAATGGTTTGCCACCACCTCGACAAATCCATCCCTGAAGATCTCGCGTTTGCCGAATCACGCATCAGAGCTGAAACCGTTGCTGCAGAAGACGTTCTTCACGATAGCGGAGCTATATCCATCATCAGCTCAGATTCACAGGCCATGGGCCGCGTTGGGGAGGTTGTGAGTCGGACGTGGAGGACGGCGAGCAAGCTTCGTGAGTTCAGGGGCCCACTGACATCTTTGGGAGATGTGGAGGGTAAAGATAATGGTCGTGTGAAGAGATATATCTCAAAATACACCATTAACCCGTGGGTTTCTTCTCTGTTCTCCATTCTTGACTTTTCACGAAACTCACGAACTGGTTTGGTTTGAAAGCGCGATCACGCATGGGATAAGCCACCTTGTAGGACATGTTGCCGTTGGCACGTTGGCAGATCTCGTCCTCTGGAAACCAGAAAACTTTGGGTCAAAGCCCGAGATGGTGCTCAAGTCCGGCGTGATCGTCTGGGCGCAGGTCCGTATCTACCTCACTTCACTTGTCACACGATGACTGATTGATCTTTGCTCCCCACAAAATAGATTGGAGATGCCAACGCATCCATACCCACCGTTCAGCCGTTCTACTCCAAGCCAATGTGGGGCGCCAAACCACGATCCGCCTCGCTAAACTCCGTATCATTCGTGTCCCAGATCTCTATCACTTCTGGGGTAATCGCGTCGTATGGCTTGTCAAAACGGTTCGAGGCCGTGCGCGGGTGTCGGGCCGTGACGAAGAAAGATATGAAGTGGAATGTCGCGACCCCGAAGATGACGGTTGATCCTGAGAGCTACGAGGTGCGCGCTGATGGGGAGTTGATGGATATAGAGCCTGCGACGACGTTACCCCTTTCGAGAGTCTATAACCTTTTCTAAGCTTTCATTTTGGGTCGGAATACAGAAAGGATCGATATGTACAGTACAAATTGGAATTCACGACATGCATGTGTTATTTATTTAACTTGAATGGAATGCCCGTCGATTATACGACGTCTAGCGCAGCCACTTCCATATCATCGTCGACGTTTTCATTGTCCATGGGCTCATCTTCATCACCGGCATATCCATCTTCATCAAACTCGTCTAGATCACGAATGATCGGGCTGTCCGCACCACTAGAGTCGGCGTCATCGTCGAAGCTATCAGAATCCCGGAGTACAGGGCTCTTCAAAAGATATTCTTCATCTCCTCGGCTAAAGAGCAAAGAGTCACTCAAATCGACGTTCATGGCATATAAATCGACTTGTGGCGTTGGCCGCTCGTTTCTGCAAGCCCTACCATAGAGGGCACATTCATGGCAATGAGGGGAACTGGGGGGCCGACGCCGGTCGAAGAGATTCTCCAAACCTGGTCTTCAGTCAGCGTCATCAACTGGCAAGATAAGAGACGTGTAATTACGTCTACGTTTAGCACGCACTACCAGAAGATTTTTGCAAAGAGTATCTCCAAGGCATTCGCGGCAGTGTTTGGGGTTGGAAAATATGCCTTCTTGATATCGTTCACATACCCTTGAAAAAAAAAATTTTAGAAAGGCTTATAACATGCAAATCCTGCCACTTTGAATAGACCTACCTCCGAGAGCGCTGAGGGATACTTTTTAGAACCCTTTGAAAAGTTCTACGGCGACGATCCGGTAGAAGGGCCCAGACCTGGCTAGGGTATTGACTCCTCTCGGGATTAGCAAATGTAATCATCGTTGTTGCATAGGGATCGCGCTTCTTTCTAGAAATGAGATCATCTACACCTTTGAGAACCATAGCACACAAGCCCATGGGTTCTTGGATCTCTTGGAGAGGATTGTCTTCATTAGTTGGCAATTCTGCGATGGGCAAGCTCCTAGGAGTCGGCCTGGGTGATGACGGAATGCCAGGCGGGGCAGGAACATCCTCAGGTGTTGCTGCGACGGGTGGAAGAGCCGCAAAAGCAAGTAAAGGGCTGGGTAGCAACGTCAAACTCCTTGAGCGGCGGTGTCTCCTCGTCTCACCCATTGCTGTAGTCCATTCAGGAGAACTGGCAGTTCGAATGGGTCCGCTGGCGGACGGTGGTAAGGTCGACGGAGCCTGGAGCACCTTGGTAGGGATGTAATTGAGAAGGTCGACTGGTGGGGGCCGAACTCGAGGAACCGACTTGGAGCGATGATGTAAAATGATTTCTCCATGTGACCTACGTTTAAGTGGCTTTTTAAAGTACGGGGGTAAGCCAGAATTCTTGTCCTGTCAGATGAAATGGAGAGGCAATGACGATGGTGCTCGTGACAACTGACTGTTTCGTGGTACCCCACATCTTTCCCCTTTCCTTTCTCACCCGTGTTGAAGGCCGTCAAGGCCGTTCGAGCTGGTATTTGAATTGCCAACGATGGAGGTTCTACTTCCATTCCAATAGGAAGCTCAGATCCTGTAGCAAATTTTGTAAGGATGGAAAAAAAAAAAGGAAGTGCAATAAATAGTTACCCAAATCCTGACCGTCCAGCGAAGGATTGCTGGCGGGTTCTGTCAGCTCAAGAGATGTAGCGCCTGATGAGTGGTTCACATTTTCGACAGCACTCATCGTGGTGAAGAAGGCGGGGGAGAGTAACAAACGCAAGGAAGTTATAAGGACTCCAAGAGTGGCGCGACAAAAGGAGAATATACAGCCTCATGGCTTTCATGACCAAAAGGGCGTCTGTGTGCTTGCGTACACCCTGACGCAGTTGAGTCAAACGTCCCTAATTGAACCGGCACCGCCCGATTGGTATATTAGCCGAAATGGCAAGGAAACCCAGAGCAACAAGAAAACTGGGACTAAAGCACACAACTAGCAGGCGAGTGGCTGTCGGGGATATAAAGCAAAGGACAATCGAAACAAGAAAACTTGGTTGAGATGAAGGAACAATGGTTGCTGCAGGGAAAGTTACGGTCACATGATACCGACGCGCTGGTACAATATTAATTGAAGTCGCGCCCTGACGCGACGTACCACTAGAGTACAGTTATTGGCGACTACAAAGCAGACAGACGTAAGCCTATTAACAATCAATACTACATAATAATGGAGAGCGCAGAGTTTTCAGGCAAAAGGACTAAAGATCCAAGAACGAGTCCGAAGCGTCATAATTAAATTTGCCCTTTCCGTACCAGCGAGCATGCCTGTTGGACTTGGGGGTTGTAACACTCTTCTTGCATTCCAGCGGTGAGTGAAGCTCCTGAGAGTATCCAATTACGGGCGCGGAGGCTGGAGGAGCAAGATAAACAGAAGGGTCAGGCTTCCAGAGCGCTGGCTTCGTTTGATACGGAATTCGGCGTAAAGCCTGTAGTTCTGCGGTGTTGTCGTTAAAAAAATTGGCCGTCAAAATCATAGCGTCTCTGGAGACGGAGGACGGAACCGCAACGTCGTTCATGGCGTCGTCGGCATTTACGTCGGTAGGAATTGTTTGAAAGAGAGAAATCGGTGTGAAGGGCACAGGTGAAATAGCGATAAGACCATTGGGTTTCTCTGGAACAGGAGGTGGTATTTCATTTCCCATTTTTCCAGGCAAAGGTGGGGGTGGAGCGCGTGCTAATCGAGCCATATCGGAAGTGGACTTGTATTTCTTCTTTAGTACGTTAAGGCCGACTGGCGCGTTCCCTGACTCATGGCTCGCTTTTTTAGACAAAATTCGAGGCGAGGCTGCTTTTTTCCTGCGATCAACACCTGCGGGTCAACGAAGAAAATCAAAAGCCAGTATTCAAATTGCTCACTTAGTTGCAAAACGCCAGAATTTCAAATCTCTTCTGCTTTCCTTGTCGTCCTCCGAGTCACTTTCAACATGATTTGCAGTGAGTTTGGAGTCATCAGGTAGATGAACAGATTTTGATGAGAGGATTGAGAGATCACTGTGTGACGCGAAACGGCTCGACGAGGTGGCACTACCCTAGTATGTGCGAACACGACGATGAACTAATGACAAGTAGAAACGGCCGTAGAAAACTCACAGAAGTATGAGTACTAAGCGTGTCCCAGGGCACGTTCTTCGCGTTAGGGCTAAGGTTATCGTCCAGGTGATGTGCAGACCCAGCCAGTTCCTCCCTGTTCTCCGGGCGCATAGGCTGTAGCCCCAGGGGCGCAGGCACGCGTAGACTCCGTGACATTCCAAGAAAATCAACCAGAGTCGTAGAGTACGGTGAGAGAGCAAATGAAAGGACGTTCCCCCTTTATATAAATACCATGGGAGTCAACGCGCCGTCCATGGCCACCTACCTCAATGGCGGACTTAACGCACACTTGAATAGTGGCCTGGTTGGTGGCCCCTTTGGAAGCTAAAGGATGCCACTCGCCGCATTCCGAGTCGCATGTTTTTGCATTGACCAAAGATTATACTGGCAACTTTGTAATCGGAGTCGATGACAGTGCACGCTTTCAGGTCCGCTTTTTTCATGCCGCCGGGCAACGTCTTGACTTTATTGAGCTTGGGTAAGGTAGGAGGGAACTACTGTGGTATTTCGACCAACTGTTCAGCCGATGTGACGCGTGACGGCCCCGAACAGATGGGAGAGGTGTTCGGAATTGGGATGACTGTGTGACATAGCAACAAAAGTGTTCGGCCAGCAGCAACTGTTCATTGAGCAGTTGACATGGCATGTAGTAGCGACCTCCTTGCCTCCTTCACAGCCTCCCAGATTAGTGAATGGTATATAATTCTGTAATAAATGTACGCCGCGCAGCGGAAAAATTGAGTTTTTGGGAGACTTTCCTTTTTGGGGTAAAATGTCACCCTATTCGACCTTCCAAGTGACCTGTGACAGGGCCAAGATCTGTTCGGTTCACAGCTCGATGTGACGAGTGACCGAACAGTCGGTCGAAATACCACAGTACTATGCTATACTATCAGTACTTCGGCAGACCCTCAGTCGGCGGTCACAAATGTCACATTTTTTGGCGGATGAACGTGACACACTGGGGGCATTGGCCTATTTATTCACAGAAGATATTGAGAATAAATCAGAGATAAAATAATAAATTGTTCAGGGATAATATCAGCGAGGAAATTAAGAAGAAATTCAAAATTTCTTCTTCAATAACATCAACATCTAACTATGGCTTAGATTGTGAATATAATAAAAATTTCTTCCGAAGATGCAAGGCTGAGGATATGGAGAAGATATTGTGACGCGTCACGCCTTTCACGTGGTTTTCGGGCCCAACTCCCGATCCGTTGCCAATCTTTCTGGCGCCGCCCTCAGACTACGCTATTTTATCGCGCTTTCCTCAGTGCATGAATATCTCGAGCCTGCTAATGAACTACGAGAGGGAACGCCCGCCGGAATTGACCCAAGACCCGCCCGACCCAGAGAAAGCTTTTCCGTCTCCCCCTATTTCCATCCTCTTCGCCCTACAGTCCCCGTCGTTGGTGTCCATCCTCAAGGAGACTCTACAGTCAGTACTCCACCAACCGACAATACTCCACTCATTTCTCCACCCATCCCTCGAATTGCAATTCGGGTGCATAAACTCTACCTTCCCACTTTATTCTCGACCACTTGTGCCGATGCATGTGTTCATTGGATACGTGTCGAACCTCTACTTCCCCCCAACATTATGCAGGTTGGTGTTAGGAGGGTCAGCTATCTCTTATTGGCTTTTCATGGCAGTAAGTTTCCCATCTTTCCTTATGATGAACTTTCGGAACTAATGAGGATGGTTAAATGATAGGTCATGGTACCTGTAATTCAAGCAGGTAAGGGCTAGATGGGCGCTGGCTTTTTCGCCATATCTGTTGTGGTTGGTATCACACCTGAAATGCTTCCCAAGGTTGTGGTGAGTTCACCCCACTTGGTCTATGCACCATATCGAGTTGACATCGTAGGCCCCAATTTTGCACACTCGGCCGTGCGAGTGGCACGTAAAAAAGTGATTGTCAAAGTTTTTGAGGCGATTCAAAGCCTTGGTGCTGTCAATATCCTCTGCTCAGATAAGACGGGCACTCTGACAATTGACCTCGTCCGAGTATCTGGCTTGACTCCCAGTTCTGGGGAGCCTTCAGATCTGCCCCTTAAGCTAGCCTAACTGAACCCTGCATTGCAAACTAGAACCATGGGGCCCGTCGATCGCGCCATCATCAACTTCTTCAAATTTCAAAAACGTACCTTTCAAGCCTGCTGAGGGCGGCGGTAGTGAAGCTGAAAACAATGTCAAAAATCGAGGAGTGGAACAAATTGGCCGAAGTTCCTTTTGATTCTACATGTCGCCTGCTCTCAGTTTTCGTCTTTCACCTTCAAGCGGGAATCGACGAGAAGGGTTTGTTGGTCACCAAAGGAGCAGTCAAGGAAGTGCTTGACCGCTGCACTTAAATGTACAACCATGCCTCGTCTTCCTCCTCTCCATCTGCATCCACCAAGTTGGACGACTTCAAGCCCAACAAGGCCTCGCCGCTCACTGTCGATGCTGGACAGTGAATTTTTGACACGGCTGAGAGGCTCAATGGAGAAGGACTTTGACTTGTTGCCGTAGCTTGTAAATTGTCGGTTGCCCTGCTTTCTATGACATTGAACACTGATGACGTGACCGACGGTTGTCTTCATTCGACTTGTTGGCTTTTTGGATCCTTTGTAACCCGATGCTTCCGAGGCAATCGATAGGCTTGCTAAGCTGGGTGTCCAGGCATGTTTATTTTTGTCACCGAACCATAGCATGTTAACTTGGAGAACAGGTCAAAATTCTCACTGGCGACGCTCCCTGCCAAAGTCGCCCGAAATCTTGGTATCCTTCCTTCCAAGTCATCCTCCCCCGATCACCTCAGCATCCCAGAGGACGAGAAAGACTTGATGATTACGGGATCACAGCTGGCTGCACTTTCCACTGGTCAAGCCGCAAAGTTTGATGTGGCTCTGGAATGGTGCATTATTTTCGCGAAGGTCCTCATCAGAAACTTCAAGTCGTGGAAGGGTTACGTAGTGGTGGAGGGGGCGGAGTTGTCGCATTTTTAGCCAATGGAGTTAACGACGCCTTGGCGATTCGCGTGGCTGACGTTGGGATTTCTGTGGATTCGGGAACCGAGATCGCCAAGGAGGCCACCGATGTTATTCTGTTGGAAAAAAGTCTTGATGCCATTGCCCATCGTGTTTTGTAAGGCAGACAAACGTGTGTATCTTTCTCTCTCATTCTTGAATTCTTTTGAACTGTGTATCAGGTTCATCAATACAATCAAGTACATCAAGATGGCCACCTCATCCAACTTTAACAATGTTTTCTCCGTCCTCGGTTAGTGTTTCTCGACTCAAGGGTTTCTCGAAATAATACGTCTTTTGTTTGTTTAATTCGTTAGTCGCCTTAGCGTGGTTGCCTTACCAGCCAATTCAACCACTCCAGCTTCTCTTCCAAAACTTGCTGTATGATTCCTCCCAGGCTACAATTCCTTGGTAGAGCTCGTCGTCTTTTGTCATCAGTTCGTCCTGACTGGTGTGCGCACAGGGATAACGTCGACCCAGAATATCTCACCGCTCCAACCACTTGGAATGCCAGGTCAATTGCATGCTTCATGATTTTTTTGGGCCCAACTTACAGCATATTCGATATTTGTACCTTCCTTATCAATTGGTGGGTTTCACATTCTTTCCCTTTCTTTGAAATAGCTCATGACACGCCCAGGTACCCATTTGGAATCCAAGACCAACATTCTCCCCTGGTTCCGCTTGCCCAGACTAATTGGTTTTTGGAGGGTGCAATAACTCAGGTGTGTGTCTCGGTCCGAAAAACGAAGCAAGGTCCTGATGCTTGGGCCCTTTTTCCGTCAGCTCTTTATTATCCAACTCCTCTGAACAGGAAAAATTCCCTTTATCCAATCACGAGCATCTGTCTCCATTGTAGCCCTGACTACTTTGGTCAGTGGCATAGTATTCGCCATTCCTTACATTCCCAAGCTTAGTGCTGTACTGGGGATGTCACGTCCTAAACCAGAGTTTTATGGCTTCTTGGCGGCCATGGTCATGGGCTATGTGATTTTGGTCCACATTGTGAAGGTAATCTATCAACATATGTTCAAGGAGTGGCTTTAGCTTGGAGCGCAGAGCTGATAATCTTTTACTTGTGCTGAGCTTCACTTCCAAAAATTCTTACCTTCTTTTGTGGTCCTAGAATATTTTAGCGAAAGTCGTAAAATATTGCAACGAGAAGAGAAAGTCAAAGAAAGAGTAAGCAACAACGGATCAAATGGCCTGTCTTTCGTTTCAATCGATATTTTTTGTATAATTGAGGCTTCCCTGAGACGTGTCTACTACTGCTGGAGGAACAACCGCGGAATCTGTGCGCGATTGGTGCGCGACCTCCTTAAGAAGAATCCCAAATAAGTACAGGTACACGGATCAATTACGACGCCCTCAAAGATCTCTTCACGCAAGGTGGTGGCCCCCGTCCTTCACCGCCCATATGACCCTTGGGAACGATGACAAGGATGACGAGGACCTCTGCACCATGGAACTCACTTTCCATTGTCGATCATCTCCCCCAGGGTTGGCCAATCCAAATGTCTGAGGGGGTTGGGGGGACGTAGATTAAAGGGTTGATACCTGCCCAGAGTGACTGATGAAATAAACGAAGATGGAGGATGACTTACCCGAGTTGTCAAATGCCGATTTCCATACATCCTTTACAGACAACCCCCTCCGAGTTAGTAAAAAGAAGGGTCAGCATTTCATTGGGGTTCGCGTCTATAAAGGTCTTGACTTTCTTTAAAGAATCCGCCACACTGCCACTGTCGAATAGATCCTATAGCCACGAAGAATTCAATGACCTGGAGGTGGGCGTCTAATGTCGTCGATGGCTTTTCTACCTGGGAAGACCAGTCGGAATACTGGGTAGAAAAGGTTTCGAAATTCAAAGGGGGGTAAGAAGAGTGGTGATACTGAAAAGAGGATGGTGTGTGCCAGAGCGTCGCAGAAGGCTTTCGGCTTGTCATTGGCTTGATTGGAGGGGAGGGAGTGGGCTAGATAGGGTGGGATGGCAGCTTAGCTGGACGGATCGTAAATCCTTAGCCTGGATTCGTTGGGGGGTTTCTGTGTTTGTGGATTTACTACGTAGTCAGATCTGATTGGAGCAAGAGGAGGTCAGGGCCACCACAAAAGGATCAATTAAAATGATCCTTCCACCTTGACTTCGCGATTCGTACATCTATTTCGGGGAGATATAGGTAACATACAATTAATCCTTCCAAGCTGTGGCGGGACTAGAACAAATACAAAGGTAAATGGCTGATACGGCGGAAATTCGAAGGAGGGGTGAGGGATATTGTGCGTACCCTGTTGGCTTTGTGCAGAGCCTGGAAATAGGGGGCCACTCAGAGTCGATATGATTACCCGCTTCTGGGGGGAATGAATCCCAAAGCGCTGCAACTGCGTCAATATGCAGTATTTCAAGACAGCAGCAACTCTCATACTCACCTTCTTGCCCATCGTGAATTGCTCCCAATCCATCGGTTGTCGATGAATCACCCTGTGTCTTGAAGCCGCCGAACTACCTGCACCACGAGCGGAAATCTAGATGAGAGGATTCAACGCTAACATTCCTGTGGTTAGCGTACGCCAGAAGCTGCGTCGGATGGTTTGTGTCATTGTATTATGTAGTGGGAGGGCGTAGTTCATGTACTTGAATCATGTGACGGAATTCTACAATAGTGCGTTGATAGGGCTGCAATGGGTCTGTTGAGCTTGTAAGGAGTGGGTTGTTGCAGAACACAGAGTGGAAAGTGCCATTAGATGTTCACTGCAAGTACTTATCAATATCGTTGAGTCAGTCAAGTGAACGGAAAATCAGAACAAGGCGCACATACCTTCAGTCCAGAGAGTCCATCTTGAACCATCGCGAGAACGGTGGAAGATCAGAGCATGAGAAATGCCACAGTGGTTGTGAGTGAGTTGGTGGTGATGGTGATTGATGAGTATGTTGATGTTACACAGTAGTAGCTGGGACTATCTGTGAGCTCAATCTTCATATTTCCACCTCAGCAGTGGAATGATATCGCTCAGACCAGAACTTTCGAACAACTTCACCATCCTCTCACCCATTTCTTCCACCATCCACCTATGCCCCTCCACTCAATCCAGCCCTGCATACCCGAACATCCCCCACAACGATCTTCCATGGTTCGGCCTGCAATCACGTAAATCGACAATGTGGCATTGGACCCAACAAAACTTTGCCTCTCTTTCCCTCTCAAGAGGGCGCCGATTCGCCCTTCCTGCGTACAACCTCCACGTGGTGTTGAGAGCAATGGCGACGAGTTTAACGTGGTCCTAATCCTTTGACAGTGTTCGACTCCTTCTTTTCCAGACGCCGATGCCAGCTGAGCAACTGATGCCAGGTGAGGAACATAGTGGAAGTGAGGCGAGTTCACCGCGACTATAGGTTTCAGGAGAGAAGATGAACCGGGTGAGCGGATGAGGTCCTGAATTCACTGGACAACCCTTGCAGTTCAATCATCTGTATCAGCCTTCATTCTCCTCATTGTAGAAGATAGTTCCGGCAGGTATTCCCTCTCGTAGTTCATTAGCAGGCTCGAGATATTCATGCGCTGAGGCCTAGGAAAGCGCGATAAAATAGCGTAGTCTGAGGGCGGAACACCAGAAAGATTCAAGTTGGCAATGGATCGGGAGTCGGGCCCGAAAGCCATGTGAAAGGCGTGACGCGTCACGATATCTTCTCTATATCCTCAGCCTTGCATCTTCGGAAGAAAATTTTATTATATTCACAATCTAAGCTGTAGTTAGATGCTGATGTTATAGAAGAAGAAATTTTGAATTTCTTCTTCATTTCCTCACTGATATTATCCCTGAACAATTTATTATTTTATCTCTGATTTATTCTCAATATCTTCTGTGAATAGATAGGCCAATGCCCCCAGTGACAGACCGTGACTGGCCAAAAAACAGAACTTCGCCAATTCTTTGTTTTTTTCAACGAAAAAAAGCGAAAATAGGTTGGATTATACCCAGGAGGCCCTGTCTCAAAATTTGTGGCAAGACAATTTGTGGAAAGTTTGAGATCAGGAAAGTGCCAACTGAGAGGGTTTGCACAGGGTCTGCCGAAGTACTGATAGGGCATAGTAGTGTTGGAGGGAACTCCATGGCAGGATTTTGATTTCTGACCAATCTATTCACCAAATACACAAATACACTGATATACAATATCTTGTCATTGCTTTCAAATGACACCTGGGCTTTGCATGATGCAGAGGTGGTATGGGTGTCAGTGTCATGAGAGCTAATAGCCTTCCAATGTGTTTCCACTTGAGGTATGGCTACATACATTGGATGTACTACTAGTAATTAGTAGTAGTATATGAAAAGGAAGTGGGTGGGAGGGTGACAAGAAAGATGTATGTTACTGGATATTGGAGTAAGATATCAAGACTAGAGCCTAGATAGAGAATGAGAAATCATACCTGGTTGACAAGTGACATGTCAAGATGAGAGCCTGGTGGAAAGAGGTGTCTCAATCTCACTCCTCAACCGTGAGGGGCTGACCTAAAAATATGTTAGGTCCTCGAAGTGCATATCCAGGCATGGATCATGTGGGTTGAGAGCAGGAGCTCTTAGTAGTTGTGTATCAGTGGACACTGAGAAGACTGTGTCACGTGGGAGTGAGGAAAGTGCTATTGGACATGCTGACAAGATCCTAAACAACACACACACACACACTAACACCTTAAACACTTATCACCACAGGTATGTGCTCAGTGCTTTGAGTTTGGGTTCGTACAGTAAATAGAATTACCACACTTGTTTTGTTAGAACTTAAGTAGAAGTTCAAGGAAACAATTCTGTATATTTTATATCACTTGTCTAAGTCTAGTAGACCTTTTGGAACAAATGGTATTGTTTTTACATACAGGCACAAGTATAGAATTTGAAACTTAATAGTCTTCGAAAGGAAAACGGCTTTTATTGGGACTATCTTGATGTTCTGGGATTGCATTCTAACTGTATGCAAAGAAATATCAAGGAAACTGTGCTTTATAAACTTTTGTAACTCCCTTGAGCTTTTATTATGCCTCTGATTTGATCCAAACTAGTCTTAAAGACTCTTCAAGCATGCCCACTTGGATTCCTCAGTAGTAGTAGAGAGCTCTCTTACTGACTGATGCGACAACCTTACAAAAGCTTAGTGATCCCCACTTAACACGCTGGTTCTGGGCACATGTTACTTATGTCTGTGAAGAAAAGTCCTTTTAAATTGATTACAAACTTATCCACTACCTCAGATGCTACTGGGAGTGTGACAGCTGGTCAATGCAGGGATAATTCCTTTTGTTTCAGCCTGCATCGCCATGTGTTCTCCTTTTATACTATTCTATGTTTTCTATCTATATTTACATGTCTGTGCATTGTCTGAGAGGTCAGATGAATTAATACTGATTTTTGGTAAAGGTTTGAAGGGGCTCAGTTGTGTGTGGCACAACTGAGCTGACTTTTTTTTTTTGTAGTGTTTTCTCTATTGTGGTAATGCAACACATCAGTATTGATGTGTACATGGAAATCACCATAAACAGTTTTCATGATCGGTTCAACCAAGTTGAATGGTCCGCTTACTGATTTTATTTCTATTATTAGATGCCGCACATGGGTCTCAGACCACATGGCAAATCGTTCATGGTTTTTTCTCTGTTGGAAGACTTCATAATATTTCACAAAGTTGAGTTTTCTTGGATCAATGATGCCATGGTTTATGATGCATCTCACCACATGACTTCTTGGATCATGCTTCATAGCATGTGACCAAATGACTTCTCATGTCAGGTATGTGTTGAGTTTCTACGCTTGCATGTTTATCTTAGAATTAATATCTTTTAATCCATAGTAAGGTGAGACCCTGGTTTGGTGTAAACTCCAACACCCTATGCGGAGGTGTCTTCACTCTAGAACATACTATAGTGTACTATTTCATGGTAGTGTAGCCTTTTTATCAGACTTTGAGTATATTGAAGTGATTCAGTCATGAACTGACTGCAATTCCTACTGCCTAAGGTGTGCACATTTCTTGGATGTAGACTTTAATCAACTAGACCAGGTTGCATCTAACAATCCTTATGATTAACATGACTGTATTTCTACTATAGGAGGTTTTATAGGAGAAATTGCTAAAATTCGCATTTTTATGGGTGTATTGTTATACTCCCTATCAACACATGACTGTGGTTGTATGCGTGCAACTTAGCCTTGGTCAGTTCTCATTGGACTTGAGTAAACACCTTGTTTAAACTTGACCAATGACACCTGGGCTTTGCATGATGCAGAGGCAGTATGAGTGATGGTGTCATGAGAGCTAATAGCCAAAGTCAGGAGATCTGGCATGGTGCATGCCAGATTCCGATGCATTTCCACTTGAGGTATGGCTATATTCCTATATAAAAAGAAAAATGAAAGAAAAGTGGGGCTGATGAGATCATGTAGTGGTTGATGAGAGGAGCGAGGGGAAAGGTGGAAGGAATACATGCATGTATGATATTGGTAGGGGAAAAATTATGTCTGTGTTGTAGGTGGTGGTGAGGGTAATAAAAAAGTCTGTACAATAAAGAGGAAAAAATTCGTGAGTAAGTAAAGTCTGTATGGTAGGAGAAAAAAGGGAACTGTTCATGTTATGAATCCAAAGCATGGATGTAAGAAGATGCAGCACATGCAGTTTGGCCAAAAAGTAACACCTGGATAAGGACAGGATTTTTTCAGATATATATCTTGAAAGTGTCAGAGGCCCATCTGCCAATTGCTTGAATAATAGATGGTGGTACACCATTTTTGGTGAGGGAGGTGGTTCCACCTGCTCTGAGAGATTGTCCTGCAGTGTCGGTGCTGAAAAAACAACATAGATGTTTGATGAAGAAAGACCAGGTGGGCACAACACTGGTGCTGGTGAGCCAAAGGGGGGAGCTAAAAGGGAACTTGCAGTCTCATGCATTTAGGTATGCCACAAAGCACTTGTAGGGGTCAAAAACATGGTTGTTTCTTCTGATGATGATGGTATTGCCTTTGAAGAACCTGTTGGCCTATGGCCAGGCAGGAAAAACTGAAAGGACATGTCAGATAAATGGACAGACATTCTTTTGGGGAGTTTTTGAGGGTCTCTGAGATGTGGGTCATCTGGGTAAGTTAATTACCCCAAGTGGAAAGGGCAAAGAAGCCTGTGAGTAGCTGAGTGAGGAAGAGCATGTTGTCATAATCAGAAGAGTTGCCCAGGGCATTGATGACTGTCTCAAGGTCGTCAAGTGTGAGAGTGTGTTTGCAGGTGGTAGGAGTCCCACACAGATGCCTGCAGCCCTGCAATGTATGATGTACAAGAGCAGAGTTGTGAGTGGTGCATATGTTGGGGAAATAGGGTTTGAGTTGTTGGCAGATGCCAGATAGATAAGGTGCAATGGATCCAGGCTTGATGTGGTGACACATGTAAACTGTAAAAAGACTGAGCATATCGGGAGTTGGGTCCAGGGGAAATTCATGTAACTTGATGAAATCGAGGTATGAGTTGAGGGCAGAACTGTAGAGGTCTTTACCTTCCCTGGGTTAATCTATATGGAATCCATGGAATGAATCTTGGCTGAGACCACAGCCAATTTGTTGTTCCATGGACACCATGGATTCCATGTGGAATGATCATGGAATGGTCATGGAATAGTCAATTCCATATGGAATCCATTGCTATTCCACCTGGATTCCACTGAATTCCATATGGAATTTAGGCATATCCACCATGGATTCCATGGAACAAGTCCACAATTAATGACCATTGGATGACTTCCCATAAGGTTTAGAAACCCAGATTATTTTCTAAACTGACATGCCGCCATGCCGATTGCCAAATGGGTCACAATCTGTCAAGATTAAACTCCGCTTGTCATCGAGCACCCTCTTCTAGATGAAAATCTAGACAAGGCCTCCGACCCCCCCTTCTAGTTCTAAATCACTTGAATAAACCCTTTTTTCATTGTCCGACAATCAAGCCCTGAGTGTTGCATCCGTATCAGGTAACACATCGAGATACACCAACATATGTAGTAGGCCTTCTATAGGACTATACACTTGATTTTTTTGTATTTTCCTCGAGAAATAGTATCTAAGGAATAAACAGTTAATGATGATTAAGTCATTTTCTTCCAAAATCCATTGTGGACGAAGTTTTGTAAGATTGCAGCACATTGACACACGTCGCTCTCCTTCAAACGACAGATTTGGGCTGCCAAATTGTACACAACCATTGTCTATACATTAAAGGCTTGTGTGATTCTGTGCCAATTAAAGCTGGAGGCGCAGTGGAAAAGGAATGAGCTCAAGTGGGGAGATCCTGAACAAGATCTGCTTCCACAGAAGAAAAATTGTGTGGTTTTGTATTGCTTGGTTTATGGTTTAGAAAGCTGGCTGATTATATTTTCGAACCCCGCCCATCAAACATTTAGAAGATAATCCAGGTTCCTAGACTCTATGGGAAGTCATCCATTATACCATTAGAATACATCTAGATATAGTATTTATAGTTAGTGTTTGAAAGTCCGGTTTGGTCTGGTTTTTTGATGCCCAGGGGTGTTAACTGTAACCGTAACCGGTCTGCCTTTTCCCCAGAAGTCAACAGACCAGACCAGACCAGACCGCAAAAAGACCGCAGACTGTGGTCTTTTGCAGTCTGTAGACTGGTTTCGGTCTGCATCGGTTTTAACCGGTTTATGACTGGTCTTTAGGCCAATATTTTAAAATTATGAATCAGTAGATTTATTAACATCTCTAATAGCTTCAAAACGAGCCCAAGAACGTTAAATTCCGTTAGGAATTGGTGCTTCTATAAAATAAGTCTGGTACATCTATTATTCCCAAAAGTAATTTACATTTTAATTCATATCTTTCTCGTTTTTTTACCAAATCGTACGTTCTTGGGTGCGTTTTAAAGGGTATTTGAGGGGTTACAAAAGACCGGTTCACGTTAACCGGTTTTTTTGCAGTCTTTACATTTCAAAAATAAAAGACTGTAACTGCAGGTCCAGTCTTTTGCAGTCTTGGTCTGGTCTGGTTACAGTCATTTTCCAGTCATGAGACTGGACTTCCAAACACTATTTATAGTGTCCTTACTATAAGTAAGTAAGGAATAAATTTTGCACCTGAGAGAATTGAACCCATGATGTCATGAATGGAAGCAGCACTGTAACCACCTGAGCCAGACAGGCTTTGTTATATGGTAAGCTAAAGGTATCCATATAGTGTTGTTTGTCACATGGCATCTCAAATGTGACAGCTATGGCTGTTGTGTTGCCACATCACTTCTTCCTTTCACCACCACCATCACCATCCACCCCACCGTCTCAAGCCACAACTGCCTGCACCAACGGTGTTGACAACGCCAACAACAACGACACTGGTGACAACAACAACAGCAACGCTGATGACAACCATGGATGGGTGGGAATGACGGCGAGCAGAAGGCCCAGGTAAGCCAGTGGCGTGGCAAACAGATGACAGACAATGACAAATGTTGTCATCCTCATTTCATTCCACCTGTGAACAAACCACCCCACCCATTAACCTTTACTGACCCAAACCACAGGTGCCACATCATAACGAGACAACGAACGATGACTCAGTCGTTGTTCATCATCTCCATTTGTCCACCAGATCCACCACCACAAACGGCCCACCACCACACCACACCAATGTCAACGACCACCCACCACCACGACTGCCCACCAATGAAGACCAGCCCCCACCAATGTCAATGACCGCCCACGGATGTCAACAACTGCCCATGAAGACAAGCACCGACAAAAGCAACTGCCCATGGATGTGAATGACCACCCAGGAAGACAACCGCCCACGAAACGAAGTTGAATGCCCACCAGATGACTGCCCACTGCCCCAAAAACGTCAACACCCACCAAAAACATCAATGCCCACCAAAAACATCAATGTGCCCATGAACGACAATGCCCACTGCCCAATTACAACGATGAGCAATGGACAATGAGTGCCAATGGACACCTGTTGACCAACAGAGAAGACCACTCACGAAAGTGGACAGACATGGGCAACAATGAGCCCAGGTAAATCCCCTCTCTTCCACCCTACTTCCTCCCCCTCCATCCCCATCCCCCCCATTTCTCCCTCTGCTACCAGTCCCCCTCCCCTTTCTCTCCTTCCATTTGCTCCCCTCTAGTGTTTGAAAGTCCAGTCCGGTCTGGTCTTTTGATGCCCAGGGGCTTTAACCGTAACCGCAACCAGTCTACCCTTTTCCCAGAAGTCAAAAAGACTGGACTGGACCGCAAAAGACTGTGGTCTGCAGTCTTTTTGCGGTTTTTAGACTGGTTTCGGTCTGCACCAGTTTTAACCAGTCTATGACCGGTCTTTAGGCTAATATTTTAAAATTATGAATTGGTAAATTTATTAACATGTCTACTGGCTTTAAAACGAGCCCAAGAACGTTAAATTTGGTTAGGAATTGGTGTTTCTATACAATAAATCTGGTACATCTACTATTTCCAAAAATATTTTACAATTTAATTCATATCTCTCTTGATTCTTTACCAAATTGTATGTTCTTGGGTGCGTTTTAAAGGGCATTTAAGGGGCTACAAAAGTCCGGTCCAAACTGGTTAAAACCGGTTCATGTTAACCGGTTTTTTTGCGGTCTTAACATCTCAAAAATAAAAGACCATAACCACAGGTCCGGTCTTTTGCGGTCTTGGTCCAGTCTGGTTATGGTTTTTTTCCAGTCATGAGACCAGACTTCTAAACACTACTCCCCTCCCTTTGCTCCCCATCCCTCCTGTGTCCCCCTCACTCCAATACTTCCCACCACTCTCTCCCTCCCCACTCTCCACCACACCCACTCACTCCCCCCCACCTCTTCCTCTCCCTTCAATATGTAATGTAGTAAAATAAATATATGTAGTCCTAATCAATATATTTCAATTGTTCTTGAGCAATTATCAGTATGAATAAGTGCAGATCTGTGATTCCTGACTTGGCATTATTTCATACAGCCCACTTTCTAGATAAGTTGGAACTTACCATGGATTTCACCCTGGAAATTGATGGAATCCATCTAAAAACAGCATGGAATCCATCTTAAAAAAGTATGGATTCCATCTGGAAAAAGCATGGATTCCATCAACCAAAGTATGGATTCCATCCCCCAAAAGTATGGATTCCATCCCCCAAACCATGGAATCCATCTGGAATTTGTCCAGTCCACCCCCCATTTCATCCATTCCATATGGAATAACCCAGGGAGGGTAAAGTACTGGTGTGCTAGCAGTATCAGCCAGGAATTTAGATCAAAATTTATTTGGCATTGTGATTTCCACCTGTCCCCCACAAGTCCTGTGGGTATTCTGGCTCCTCTGAGTCTGAACCACAAATGTCATTCTCTTACACACGTTGGGCACATCTTGTGTTTTTATTTTAGGTTTAGTACGTGGTTTCCTACGTCAAAGAAAACCAAAGAGTTGCAGGACATTTATGTAATGAATGTTTTTGGCCTTCAAAACGGTCAAGGTTGCACATTCACCTCCAATGCATTCTTCATCCAAGGATATGCGATCTCAAATTCTCGCTGATAGTTTTTGGGAAAGAAGTGGGTTAGACAGAATTACTGATGTATGGAAATTTAGGCCCCCAGAAGCTCATGCCATTTCTTGTCCACAAAAACTTGCAAAAATGGGCCTCAAATCCGCTATGTTTGGGTCCTCAAATCCGCAATTTTGAACAAGGGTCTGCACGTGATTCGCCAAAAATGGAAGGTCCCTTTCTGATGGACATCCCTCTCGACAACCTCTCGAGAACTTCTGCTTACTAGAGTCTGTAATACTAGAGCTATACTCTCAAATCGTCGTGGACCTACAGCACAAACAATAATTTCCATTTTGGCGCTACCGTCCATGTGCGAGCCCTCGATCGAAACTGGAAACTCTTTGCCTGGTAGATACTAGATATGTTCGAGTCCAACATCAGACGAACTTCCCCCTCTCACCAACTTCGCCGAACTGGGCACAAAAACTTTGTGAATCGAAGCCAGGCGATGGTTCGGTGTTTGTGTGCAAGACCCGCGTGTCCATCATTCGTGGATGGTCTGCCGTCAAGCTTCTCCTTCTGGTCGCCGCATCTGTCTGATCTGGGCCGACGTTTACCAGTATTTTATTTACGCAGGGCGAGATTGTGCGGCAGGAGGAAGGTTCAGGAATTGAGAAACATTGGACTCCGTGATCCGATTTCTGGGGCAAAGGACCTCTCTTGGCTCGATTTCCGTAATTCACGCACCCTTCACTTCCTCAACATTGATCCTCTTACAGCCGTCTCACACGCCTCGCTATCATCAAACACGCAATACGCAACATGCGTACGTTTCGCCGCCTTCCATCCTGCCTTTCCGCTCCCATAGTTATCAGCCATATTTGATACTGTCAAAGGGCGTGAAGAACTGGGACCAACTTCTCGATTTCAAGACTGGAGCGGAGCTGCAGCTATGCAAGCAAGGTATGTATGGTTTATTATAGATCCTCGCGTGAATTTTATATCTACAGAAGTTCGCCGTGTGTAAATCGAGACGGTGTCATCGTCTAACCAAATGGTTTTATGTGCATAGGTAAGTAATGCTTCTTCAAACTCCTCCGACTTGCACTAATAACTATCGTATATAGGGTTGTTCCCCGACTCTTACACCACAACGAAATGCGGGGTGCAATTGACGCGGTGGTCATAGATTTTTGGACTGGAAGATCGCACATTCAAAGGCTATCAGCCAAATTATGTCAGTCGTCCACCAGCAGAGAGGTGATAGGCGTCTTCATTCAACTCGCAATTGAGGTTTGACATAGCACATTTTGCAAACATAGAATAAAAAATAAGATAAGCTTGTCATTGCCGATGTATGTAAAAGAACGACAAGGCAAAGAAGCCAGAACACCCTCGAGACGGGCGGAAATCACAATGCCAGATGAATTTTGATCTGAATTCCTGGCTGATACTGCTAGCGCACCGTAGTGGGGGGTTTTCTGCGGAAAGGGGGTTTCTCAATGTTTGTCGCCTCAGTGTTGCCTCAGTGTGTCCGTTTTCACACAAACATGCTAAGTTCATTGACAAGACCGTGACACAACAGACTGTACTAATACACGTTCACCCGTGAACGGGCATGATTCACTGCCCTTAATTCTGGCGCTCTAATGAGCCTCGCAATAAAAAGTCCGATGACAGCTACAACACGTACGGAAGGTGCAATGTGCTTGGCGTTGACCTCAAGTGAGGCGTCGGTCTCAAAATCGATGGCGGTGGGGACAATCATGATCCACGGCTGGGTGGGTTATATATCACAGCGCTGATGTTTGAACACATTGCAGCTTACCCCGTCGATCGCCGTTATCTTCCAGATACAATCTTTTAGCTCGTCAATATACTGGAAATTGGAGAGATCGGCATTTGCTTTGATTTTGCCTGTGGTGGTAAGGGTGACGAACTGCTTGACATAAAATGCCTGAGGACGGATTAATGCCGCCGCGGTAGGGAATATCAAATAAACCTACTGCTGCAGACATATTGGAGTTGAGCGATGAGAAGAGGGCGGTGAGGGAGAGGAAGAGCGTGTACTCTCACCTTATATAGAGCACTGAGGGTAAGGCCGAATACAGAAACGTGAAAGAGACTGAAAGAGATCCACGAATTTGAAGCATGCATACAGTGCCTGATTTTATTGGGAAGTTAAGCCGTGAACGTGTGGGGATATACTGTGCAGGACGGCTTCGATTGCTTCTCTGTCGCACACACAGGCAGACTGCAGTCTAAGAAGTCGACCAATGCGGTTGATTACGTACAACAACTTTAGAAGCCGTGGCCCAAAATGCAAATATCCTATTGTGGGGCCACCACAAGCGCTTGCGACCATACTCACAAGGGGCAAATGGCTTTTGTCGCCAGGTAAAGAGGTAGCAAATAGTAAATAACTATGTTAAATCTTTTATTCCACATTTGTGACAAAAATGATCAGTTAAATAAAATTATAATTTTCTTGCTCATGATCTTTGTGGCAATGATGAATAAAAAGAAAATGTTGTTGCCACAGCAGGAAGATAAAGATAAACCCTGTTTTGCTATGGCAACAATGATGAGGCAACAATTTAATGTCAATGAAAGCTTGTTCTGACATGAGGAAACAGAAACAAAGAATTTACATATTTGCCAAGCAACGAGGTGATCTGGCCTGCATGGGAATGTCTAATTCCCTGGCAATTATATAATTTCTTTGTTCCCATTTCCTCATGTCAGAACGAGCTGTCAACGACATTAAATTGTTGCCTCATCATTGTTGCCACAGCAAAACAGGGTTTATCTTTATCTTCCTGCTGTGGCAACAACATTTTCTTTTTATTGGTCATTGCCACAAAGATCATAAGCAAGAAAATTATAATTTTATTTGACTGATCATTTTTGTCACAAATGTGGAATAAAAGATTTAACATAGTTACTTACTATTTGTTACCTCTTTACCTGGCGACAAAAGCTGTTTGCCCCTTGTGACTAGGATAGCACAATTCATTCTGATTGGACTGACCCCACTAAGTATTGTCAGATTGTAAAATGATGGAATGGACCCACCCTTCTATCTTGTGACCACGATTACTAGTCATGTCCGTGAGTAATTGGCCACACACTATCATTCAGTGTGCACGGGACCGCAGGTTCATTTTTTTTTGATTGGGAACCAGGGGAGAACTTTGGTAGATGGGCGCACCGCGTTAGTGTGGCGTCGCAGCCAAAGCACGTCTTAGCCTGAGCTCTGACATTCCTGCGGGGGACTGTCCCGTGAAATACTGCTTAAAAATTTCTTAACTTACCTTGTCGTCCTTCAGACGATTGCCTGCCCTCCACATATGCCGGTGTTCTAGATGGATCGGGAAAATACATCGCCCATGGCATCGGTGGCCTGTAGTTATTGTTATTGATACGGGGGTAGAAGTGTTGTTGTGCCTGGCACCTGCAATCTGACTCCAGTCACCAGGACTCATATTTACGAGTCGCGACTATCAGACTCAGACTTCAATTGATCAAGGATATATCAAGGGTCTCCCTGTGAAAAGCCGCCTACAAGGAGCGATCTCAAAAGATCTCACCCAAAACGACTCGATCCCGCTACAAGATGGGTTAGCCATGCGGCTACGTTCACTGACAGTCAAGCTTTTGTTTTAGCATCAAATGTGGACGTGACGAAGCCAGAACAGTACCTCAGGGAGGAATTCCTGGCGCTAACGGATACGAGGGGGGGGGAGGGCTGGGCTCGCTCCCCTGCGGATGATGGAACTGAAGTGGGTGTCTGCGCACAGCACTGTATTCAAGGTGGCTGATATTCAGATCACGTGGGGGTTACCTTGGGGGTTACGCGGGTTTATACCCAGTCAGATGATCATGAACGGGCTGAATACGATAACTAGGATAACAAGCTGAACTGTAACTAGGATAGCAAAACACTCGAGCGGGACCAGACTATGTACGCCGTTTTTTTTTATGCGACAGGGTAGGCATCCCTGCTTCAACCACGTCGTCATCCCTATCCCTGTCGTCGCCACCTGACAATTTGTAACGGCGCTTTTTACCTCCTCCTCGAGCCTTGCTCTCTTCGTTGAGTTGATTGCGGGCTAGTCTTCCAGCTTCAACCACCCGCTCTTTGAGCAGCGCGATCTCCTGCAAGTCGGTTGGATAAAGGTCTAGTTTTCGATTTAGGACTTTCTCCAGACGCAACATGAGTTCGGCATCGTATTGCGTGACCATGAGTATGGATTTGCCAGCTCTACCTGCCCGTGCTGTACGTCCCACACGATGGATGTAGTCTTTCGAGTGAGTGGGAACGTCGTAGTTGATGACAACGTCAACATTGGGAACATCCAGGCCACTATGATGAAAACAATGGGCTTCTCAACGGGAAGATTATAGCTGTAGCGACGCACCGGCTTGCCACGTCAGTGGCTACCAATATTCTGCTTTTTCCGCTTTTGAATCTAGTGAACACGCCCAATCGCTGGCTTTGCGTAAGCTCGCCGTGAAGAGGTACGGCTTCAAATCCGAGACTGCGTAGAATGATGCTTAGGCTGAGGAAAAGAGGTTCAGATGGGAGTCGTGAGAAGAGGAAATTCATGTACCACTTCGCGTCAGCCACAGTTCGAACAAAAACGATGATCAGATTCTGCGCCAAAGAGTTGATCAAATAGACCAGTGTGACTTCTTTTTCCACCAGAGGGCATAGAAGATAATGTTGGAGAAGGGTGGAGACTGTGGTGTACCTGTGTGGAATCGAATGAGAAGAAGTTGTAACGAAGTATAAGCAGGTCCAAACCTGAACAACGATGCGTCAACGCGGACTGGGTCAGAGAGACTTGCGCGCTGTAGCTTGGAGACGTTTGCCGTCATGGTAGCTGAGAAGAGGTACGTGCAACGTTCCTTGGGTATTGACTGCATGATTTCAGTTATTTCACGCTGGAAATCAAGGTCCAAAAGACGATCTGCTTCGTCCAGAACCTGTAGGCCGAGGTGAATGATGGGTTGAGTGGTGTGAAAGCTGTCCATACCAGATGTTTCAAGGAGCGCAAGCTGAATCATTTCGTTGACTTGAGATGATCATGAAGCCGCCCTGGTGTAGCGACAATAATGTGCGGCTTTTGGGCGAGTTGTACCGCCTGCTGAACTCGGTCGTCGTCGCCACCGACAATGACAACCGACCGGACACCCATCGCTGCGCCCAGAGCCTCGAATTGCGCCGAGATTTGATAAGCCAGCTCGCGAGTAGGGGAAAGAACACATGCAAAGTAGCCTTGAGGATTGTCCCATAGGCGGTGGAGGATAGGAATCGCGAAAGCTAGCGTTTTCCCGGAACCGGTGGGTGCGATACCGATGACTAGTGTTTGAAAGTCCGGTCCGGTCCGGTTATTGAGCCCTTGAGGGCTCTAACCGAGACCGAGACCGGTTACCTTGTGCCATGAAACCCAAAATAACCGAACCGGACTGCTACTAACCGATATAATCGGTTAGTAACGGTTAGTGGTCGGTTACATGACTGGTCCTAACCGGTTATTTCTCTGTACCAACATAATTACAAACCTATATTATATTTCATTATACTGCATGCACCAGCGAGGCGCGTGTAGGTGAAACACCGCCTCGCACAATTTTCATAAACAACCTCGCAGGTCGAGTACACCCGACCTGCGAGCGTTTCTCATGGATCACCATTGTTGTATCAATGTCACATTATCACACATGTGACGACAGGAAAATAGTCACTTAAATTTCAATTCACCGTAAATATGTCAATTCTCCACTAAAAAATATGATTTTTGGATCGTTAGAAAGCGTTTAAACAGGGGAATATTTGTGTGTAACGTTAGGACACAAAGACCGGTTATAACCGGTCCTAACTGGTTTTTGTTTGGTCTTGAATATTTTGGGATGACACCTAACCACTAACCGGACCACAGTTACGGTTAGGATCGGTTAGGTAATCTTTGCGGTCCTGATCGGTTACGGTTCGGTCCAGTCTCGGTTATTTTCCGGTTAACTAACCTAACTTCCAAACACTACCGATGACATCTCGCCCGGCGATAGCTTGCGGGATGCAACCTGTCTGTATTTCGGTGGGAGTTGTGTGCTTGAGTTCTTCTAGTGCCTGCAAGAGAGGTGCGCAGATCCCTAATTCTGCGAAAGTTTTGGTCTCCATGGGGGTCGCTACTCATACCTGTGCTTCACTACTGATCACTACTGAGCGGAGTTTTAAAATGTTTAGCGGCGGGCGAGCCCGCCCGGTCCCCGAGTCTTGTTTGTGCGATGTTGCCGTTTGTCGTTTGTCGAGTGTTTCTGTTTCGTGCATCGTCTGTACAGAAATGTTGATGAGATGGCAATATAGCAATAAGATAGTATTATGCTTCGGGATAAATATGTGTACATGAGTATTGCGTGAGTAAGAAAGTTGTGGACGTTGTCGGAAAGTGTTGTGTACATGAGTAAGAAAGTTGTAGCATTAGATGAGGCCTTCGTTTTCATTGAGGATGATGTCTGGTTGAGTGATATCTGCGATGTCGTTAACGAGATAATCGTCGGTGACGCCGATCGCAGGGGAGGGTGCGAGGGAGGGATCGACGGTTGCGTCTTTTGATGGGTACGCGAGCCAGATGATGGACTGGATATTGAAGGTGAGAGAGGTATTGATTGCCGCGCTTGAGAGGGAGCTGCTTAGTCGATGATAAGGGAAGGTGGTGAGGGTGAATATGGCGATGACGGCGGAGTTTGGGGTCAGTTCGTCAACGATTTGCTGCTGGTTCTTGTATTGACTGAGAAGGAATGGCTTGGTGCCATTGTAAACAGGTACTGACGAAGACAGCGTGAGTTGAGATGTAGGAGATAAAACAAAGAGAGATAAGACCTTTCGCATCCCATGGCAGCAAGGCTGTGAAGACGAAAATTGTAAATAGGTCTCATAGGAAAATAAAAATGGGGTGGGGAAACGTACCTTGTTCTATGTCGTCATGTTGTCGGGGACGATGGGACGAGGGTGTAAGTCCTCGTATGGTGGTTTGACTAGTACCTTCTTTGAGCTTGCGAGCTGTGGTGATACTGACTCCTTGTTGGAATGTTGGGAGAAAGAGGACTTTTTCATGTAAGATTTCGCCAATAGCTGCAATGGCGCGGGGAAAGGTTCGGTTCGAAAAGGAGACAGAGATGTTGCGACTGATATCGCCGCTGAGCAGGGAGCTATTTGTAACAGTGCCGACTAGGAAGAAGCGAGCGGGAGTGTTTGTTGGATCGTCTCGTCGACAAAAGTATTTGTTCTTCATCTCGAAATCATTGGGCTCAATGAGTGCAAGGTTTTCGATGAGTCCACAAGTGCTGGGCGTGTCTTCAAGCATTCGCAGTCGCTTAGTGACATCTGTGTTGTAGCAAGCGTTGAAATTACATAGTTTGATGTTCATTAGAGTGGGTGAAGTGCTGAGAGGGTGACATTTCATAGGTACTCCTGTGAGAGTGCGTAGGTCATGCAGAGTGCTGTAGGATGCGTGAGGGACCTTAGACATGAGCTATAGTGGTGTTTGCGCACCTCTCCCGGAGAACTTCATCGGCTGTTTTTGTTCGTTTTGCAGGATGTGCTGTTGGTGGAGGGATTCATGGTGAGTCGGCATCGTCAATGTGCAGGTGAGATGTTGTCGAAGGGATGAATTGAAGTTACAACGTCAGTTGTTGTTATGACGTATACAGATGAAATTTGTTGACACTATGACATTATTCAAACTTATGATATCATAGTGTTCTTTCAGCTCTGAACGTTTACTTTATCCATGGCAACTCTATCAATTGGCGAAAAGTTGGACATACTTTCGGAATCTTGGGAAATATGTAGGTTGTCATTTCCATAATTCATGAATGTCATTTGTTATGTGTTATGGTACAGCTACGGCACTCGATTCCGTTGTTGAACGACGAATGTTGTCAGACATCTATTGGGACATGCAACTGAGCCAGTATACGGATGCTGGTGTCGTTCATGATAGATTCAATGTGAAGAAAAGTGCCGGATATAGTTTTTTGGTCTGGAAAAAAGAATCTGGACAGCCTGAAGTTGTGCTCAATATTACGGGGGTCGTTACGTCTGCCTTCTTTGGACCTATTGTTCGGTGAGTTATACATATATAATTTCATGATTTTTGTTGTATTGATATAGATATTGAGTACAACCGATATGAAGAAAATCTTGCAGAACGTATCTATCGTTGGTTTCAAAAATGTTGCTTTTGGCGAGGCTTTAAAGGCTACCCATCAAATCTATCAGCTATTTGAACAAAGTCGTCCTCCGGGTGCTATGAAACCATTTAAATTTTCGTATGAACTAGAGGAGCCTGCATTTCTTGCTAAAGCTCGTTTTCTAACGCCTGCTCGCAATAACCCATTTGATCAAGCAACACATGATATTCGAGTTGGTCAAGATCCCCGGGGGCACCTGCAATGACTGGTTAATTCAGGCGATTTTTATTATACTGATGATAATGAAGTCGAATTTGAGGAAGTGACGCAAGATGAGTCTGGGTAATGTTTGATAAATTCCTTGTATACTTCCTTTTTCTGATCATGATCATCATAGAACGAGTGTCGTTACTGAGTTAGAGGATCCTTGCATAATTCGCCCTGGTCATCTTGTCGAATTGTCTGTCAATTTTCGCACAATCACTCTTGGTGGAGCCAGGCCTATGCAAGTTTTTTTGATAAAATTGGACAAAGTTGTCATCCTCAACAAAATCGGTTCTAGAGTATGTTAGGTCTTCTCTTGCAAGCTATTTTCTAATCATATCACAGTTTTTATCTGTTTACGAGGATAATATGAAAAATGCACGCGAAGTTCAAGAAATCGAAGATGAGATTTTTGTTTCTATTCCAAAAAAGCGTTGTATCAGTTCGGCTGTTTAAGTTGTAGGTACAGCAGTAATTGTTGTGGTGTAGTAAACTTTCTTTTAATCAATGATGTTGATGTCTTCGTATACGCCTTTCCTCACTTCTGCTTCCGCGCTGTCCAAAGATCTAGGGGGATTGAGTTTGGATTGAGTTGACTATTGGTGGCCTATATTGCATGGCAAATATCAGCTCAAGCTGCAGCAGCGAAGCCAAGGCCAAAGTTGGCTGATGGAGGGGGTTCTTGGTCCGTTTGAGGCAGATGGACTTCCTATGCAAGGGAAATTGTTAAAACACATACGCGCAACGTTGACGCAACTTCGTATTTGTTTCGAAAGTATGAACGTTGGCTGCACACCCTTGATATTGGGGTAGCAGCATTAAACAGCCTTGGTACTGTCTTTAGCTAAGCGCTTTGGCTGTGTGGCGTTGCTGTACCTCCAGCAGGGATGAGCTTCTGTTCCTGTTGTTTCCGCTCCCCTCCAACAGCGAGGAGCTTCCGTTCCCAATTGAAAGAAAGTTTTAGTTGGTGCATGGGAGAGTTTTTGTGGAGATGGTTGATGTACGATGTGAAGTAGTAGTTAACGTTAGCCCTGTGGAGTGCAGGAGGGATGGCGAATTTACCCTATGTTCAATAAGTTTCGTTAGTGGTGAGTCTTCATGTAGAGTACTGTCGGAAGCTCAAGATTCAATATAAAAGACTTACGCCAGAGAAGCGCGTACCTGCGAAAAGACCCAGCTGACCAATGAAGAGGACAATACAGCATAGTATGCTTAACAGGAAACCGACAGCAAGGCTGAAGGACTCGTTAGTGCATGTCTCTCCACGGGAGCTGCTGACCGGCGTGCCATCTAGGGCTGCGCACTGTCCGTCTGGGCGGGAACGGCTGTCTGCTGGACGGGTGGTGAACGGGTAAGTGTCATCCATACCCCGTCCCGTCAGTGTTTACTTTGGGCCATCGTACGGGTGACGGTTGTCAACGGCTGTGTAGTTATTACTGTATGTAGTGATGAATGTATCTAAGGGTTAACGAAGTACCAAGGATGATGGTTTGCAAGACGAAGGTCCTAAAAACGCAAAGTCAGGAGGGTAAGGCAACAGCACGACCATAACTCACATCATCTGGAGGGTTCGTTCTGTCCAATTGTCCTTCATGATCTGCATGCGCCCCAGCAGCACAATCTTGACCTACATAGGAGGGGAGATCATATGTGAGCTCTATGTTCAATTGCATCAATGTCCCAACACGCGCTGACAAACTTCGGCCAAAACAAACCTGCCGTCTAGTATGCCTCGCATGTTCCTCCTTCGTGCTCTCCTCAAAAGAAGTGGCCACTTCCTTGCTGTTGACTGAGTCCCACTTGTACGCAGCCATACCCTCCAAATTCCATTTCCGAACCTCGGATTCCATGTAGTATGCCTCAAACTCCCTTCCTCAGAATTGATCCCATCCTTTGTGTACCTCCCAAGCGGATCAGTGACAAGCACCGACCAAACTTGCCCTTAACGCTCAAAACAGTCTCCCAGGCAAAATCGCCGTCGACGGAGGGAGAACATGCCTAACTCTGGAGGGGAATGGAAGGCTACATCGTTGACGTCGATGTTGGTGTGGTAGAAAAATTTCCCACAGCATCACTGTCCGTACCGTCCAGATGGCCGTCTAGGTGACGGGATTAGACGGGTGCTATCTGTCCTGTCCACCATTCCATCAGAATTTTGTCCTAAATCGAAACGGCGACGGATAGAGCACCTGTCTAAACGTCCCGTCCAACTGTCTTGGACGAATACGGTGCACAGCCCTAGTACCATCCAGTAAAGCTATACAACCTTGTTATTCTTGATAAGCTGAAACACTTCAAGGCGGAGTCGCGTTTGAAGAACAGTGTCTTCGGTATGGCGGATACTGTGTTTCAAGTTGAATTCAGAGGACGTAAAGGCGAGAGCTGTCCCAAGATTTGGGAAAAGGTTTGCGATGTAATGGGCAGCTACGTAGTGGCGAAGCTGGGATAGAAACAGATGATCGTGTGCAGTGGTGAACCCTGGGATTGGGGTGGAGTTCGACGGAGCAGGATGATGATGAGGATGAGAGGGGTGCAATACAACCCTGTAGGCGTTGTAGTGGGAGGGCCGCTACTGTTGCAGAACAACTTGAAGGGTTGGGCAGAGTTGAAACAGAGGATCACTCAAGTCGCATGTGACGGGGTCAAGGAAGGGAGAGATGCCATTGAACATGCAGCCGACGTAGTGCTGTTGAACGATGTGCAGTTTAGACAGAGAGAGACATGAATCTTGCGTGTGATGAATATGAGATGTATGGAAGGTCGTCGATTTGTACGGAGGGTCGTAGATTTGTAGTCAACGATGATGGTGAAGGATTCTTATCCTTCAGGCATTAGCTCTTTCGTGCATTCCCTTGGCTACGAACAGGAGAGTTTTAATATCCGAAGAAAACAAAAAAAGAGAAAGAAAAACATACGGAGGACAACTATAGCAAGCTGTAGGAAGGTAAAAAAGACAGCAACCATGCCTCGCTAGTGTTCAGTTAAACCAAAGCGACAGGTGAGCTGTGTATGACACAGAGCATGGAGCAACATATTATGAATGTGAGAGCATAGACGTGGAGACGTTGGGAACCAGAGTTGGCGATAATGAATGGTTATGAACATAGTGGGAATAGTGAAAGCGTGTGAGTGAAGCTGATGGCGACTATAGTATGATAGAGTATTAAACTGAAAGGCTTTGCATGCTCGTAGAGGCTCAGCCTAACTAAAGCGTCTAACGTGTCATGCATAAACCAATCCAGGAGTGGTGTGTAAGGGGTATGGATGGTGTGAAATGAAAGCCACAACAGTGCCAGCTAGCGTAACAGTCACAACATTTACGCGAACACATGACAGCATTTCTATTGCTAATGTAACTTTCTACGCTGAGTAGTAGTATCATCAATGTCACATAAATCAGATTTTCTTTTAGTGTTATTCAGTTGAAGTTGAAAAATTCGGTTTTCCGACTTTTAGATTATTATGTTTTTCATATTCTGGTTAGGGAACTTCATGTAATGGTTCTGATATAAAATTATATTTTACTAATGTATTGTGTTCCATTATCTCTAAGCATGAATTTTTGTGTACAAGGTCATATAGTAAAGGATGATTGAGATCAGCTAATGTTACTGGCTGAACTATACAAAGACCATCTCTAGATTTTGCTCTTGATGCAGAAACATATGCAGAAAATCCTCCAAGATGTAAAAAAGATAAGATAGTTGGTAATGTTTTACCTTGTGCACTCTGTCCAGTAACTGCAAATGCTGGTTGAAAGTTAGCTTGTTCACGAATTAGTCTATATTTTTCACAATGTGAGTTAGGATTCGTTGGATCTAAATTTAATGATATTGTTGTTGTCCAAGTTGTTGGTTCTACAATACAATATTTGGGAGGCAAATCTGATAATTGAACCTTACTTTGTGGTAGTTCAATGAGTGCTGCTTTTAAACATGTAAAGTTATTAGAATCTACATATGTTAAAAACTTTCTGAGAATTCCTTGAGCACCATTGACAATTCCAAGTTCTGTTGATATATTTTGATAACGTAAAACGACAGGCATTCCTTCATAAAGTGGAAGAAACCCTGGCAAAGCTCTGTCACTTGTGAAGTGAGAGATATCCATCTTTAATAGATTTTGACATACTTCATTTGTAATTTCATGACCTCTTATTGTATCATGTGCAGCACAAATTACAAGCTTATTTGTTCCTTGACAATTTGCAATAGCTTTTCTCATATTGAAAGCTTCTCTTAACAGATTTGTAGATACAATAGCAACAGCATTTCTATATTTTAGGTCACTCATATCAATGCCATCAGGATGTTCAACAGATTTAATGACTCGTGAATTAAAGAGAGCTACATCTTCCATTGTACATTTTCGTTTACCAGGGTGATCTACTGCAGTGGCATATTCTGGATCTTTTTTCATTCTTTGTTGTTCATCAAGACATATGACATCAGTAGCTGATTTCCATGCCAATCTGCCCAATCTTCGAAGAAGTTGATAATCATTTAAAGAATCAAATTGATTGACAGGTGTATAAAGTGGAGTTTGATGTACAGGAGGATATTGGAAGAAATCTCCTACAAAGATTATTGTTATTCCTCCAAATGGTTCATTGTTTTCCTTAGCATATCTTAATGCATGATCCATTTCTGCAAGTAGTTGTTGACCTAAAAGAGAAACTTCATCAACCATCAAGACATCAATATTTTTAAATTCTTCTCTAATTTGTTTTCGATTTGCAACACTAATAATGACTGTATAGCTATCATCATTATCAAGTCGTGCAGTTTTGGGATGTTTACGTACTCTAATTGAAAAAGCTTTATGAATGGTAGTTCCATCTACTAAAAATGCAGCTGATGCTGTTGGAGCTATATATTTAATTTTATACTGAGCACCATAATATTCCATCAGTTTTTCAACAGCATTTACTACAAAGGTTTTCCCTGTACCTCCACCTCCAGTAATTAAAAGTCTCAGATAACGTTTATAATTTACACTTTTTTGCAATTCAATATATTTATCACCATTTTCTATCTTTTGGATAAATGTACGTGCTATAATTCGGAATGCAAGACTTTGTTTGCAGTTTAGTTTTGTTTCATAAATAATTCTATCTAGAATATCTGTTGCACATTCAATTTTAATAGGATGTCCTATTTCTGTTGGTAAGGGTTCCTTTATGGTATTGTTATCGGAGGTAATAGATAATGGTACCTCTGTGGGTGGTGCATCTGTATGAATAGTGATCTGATGTTCTGGATGATGAAAATTCATTCGATTTCTTTGCAAAATATCATTTTGATGTTTAATTTCCATCTTCCATTGTAGAATTTTTGAGTTACTGATATCAGGTAGTGGTGTATTTGAAGTATTTTCCATAGTTGAAGTTTCATTTGATTGAAACCAATTTGAAGTCTGTAGTTTATATAAAACAGAATTTAATTCAATATCTTTTTGAAGCTTCCGTCTGTCAACTTTGTCATTTGGTATTAATACATTGGTAGCATTATCTGAATCAAAGTGCATTACTGATTTAGTAATTTCTGTAGCTTCTTGTAAGTGAGATGCTCTTTTCTTAAGTCTATCAGCATCTCGTTGATCCTCACATTCATGTATTGCTTCCCAATTTCGCATTATTTCTAAAGCACAGTCATTAAATTCAAAGTGTTTAAAAGTATTGTCTATACCAATATTGGAACTCCATAATGGTGAATCAATATCAAATGGCTTAAAATGTGCTAACATAAATAAACCATAATGCTTGTCTTTAACTCTTGGAACAGACATACCAACAAGTCTAGGAATTGACAAATTAGAATTATCTTTTCCAATTTTGGTACTGCGATCAATAAGAACATGTGTTTGATACTGAGGATGTGGATACTGCAGTTCGTAACGGGGATATGTTCCCAAACGGAGTTCATCTGTATCTTTCAACATTAGATTACTTTTTCTTTCTAGTTTGAAGCGCCAGATAAAATCATAGAAGCAAATATTATGCAACTTACTATCTCTATAATAATAATTATCAATTTGATTGGCTTCAATCAATCGACCAGATCTGTCAACAGAAAGATGAAGTTTAACTGGTTCAATAAAATCATTGTAGGAATCATGTTCACAATCATTTTCAGTCTTATCTTCATTATTTATTGAGTTATGAATATCATAATCTATAGTTTCATCTGTAAATCTCTGCAATACAAACTGAAGTAGTAAGGACGATAGCATCGGTACTGTAGAATGTGATTTGATAGTATCATTTAAACCTCGAATATATCTTGCAGCTTGTTGAGCATGCACTTGTTGTTGTTTTATAAATTGTGACAGACATTTATTCAAAAGAGCTTTTGCACTTTCTGAAGATCCAGATACAACTATTTCTTTTGCACGTAGAACAGCACGCGATAGTAAGGATAGAAACTCATAGGTTCTTAGTTCCATCTTGGTTATGTAGTCTGTAATATAGAACATACCAGCCTTGGCGGCTTTCCCGGATAAGATACAGCATAAGTCATGATTATGGCAACAATAGATAAGGATATATGGATTGTAGTAATTGATTGTAGAATCTAAGCATTTCAAAAAAATTGAATTACTATCCCTATCAAAATATGATTCAGGAATTATTTCATGAGGAAATTCAAAACGACATTTTAATTTATTTGCTTGATACTTATAACAAACTTCATGGCATTTATGTCGTTGCATTTTTTCACCACATTTATATACTTCAGTATTAAGCAAACTGAGTGTATCCTCATCCATATTCAAAAAATTTATATCTGGAGGTCACATAATATGTGGTTCATAATCATCCTCAATAATTACATCATTGTCAGGCAGATCCTGCTTAATTATACTTTCAAGATATTGGAAAAACTTTGTTTCAAACTCTTTATCTTCTTTTAAACGATTATGAAGTTCAGCTGGATTCAGTGCACCTTTTATCCAAATCTCAAAATGTGCATGAAGTCTTCCTCTTTCAGTATTTTCAACACCTGCATAAAATGCTTCAACATGGCCTAAGATGCCACCTTTTGAGTTACTTTTACTTTTCTTGAAATCCCATCCAAAAAGATGTTCTATTAAAAGGTTTATACATATCTGAAAAAAGTCGGCAGCTGCAACCGGGTCACGAGCAACACGTATTCCACGCAATGTAGATGAAACTACATGTGGATAATGTTCATCAAGATTAATAGAAGTATCACCATATAATACTTGAAAAATAGGACTATGATTTGGTTCAGGATTTGCGGTAAAGAAAAGAAAAGGTAATCCAAAATAACCCATGTAACTAACAATTTCACTTCTGTTGTGAAGCTTCATAGCTTCTGAACCAGGTATTTTGGCAGCAATAGTTTTTATCTCTTTTATAACATTCATAACCTTCTGTTGATCATCAGTAAGATCTGATAAATTACCTTCTTTCTCAAGATGGTTTGCAACTGTTACTATTTCATGTGGCGAAATAGTTGTTAATTCATGAGCAATTTTTTGAAACTTTGGATTTGCTATTGAAATAGATGTTTGAAGCTGTGCAGCTCGTCTTTGTATTATATTCAATGCAACAAAGATAAATGAATGATGGTATCTAAAACATCTATCCTCTAAATCAAGAAAATAATTTGCTTGTAACTGGAAGCTGATTTTCCTTGGACGTGATGGATCTTCAAAACCTCCAAATCCAAAAGGAAATAAAGTTGGGTACATTCCAGGAAATAATATTGGATTGTGGTACTCGCATATTGCTGGAAGTCCTCTATGAATTATTAAATCAGGTCTATCAGAAGGATCTTGGATAATATTTCTTAAAGCATTTGCTGTAAATGAACGTCCTGTAATTTTGACTTGTTCTGGATCAGTAACACCAAGTTTCTCCAAGAACACTGTAACATCATTTTCATTCTTAGTTTCAAAAACTTGCAAAGCAGGATGCTCAGTAATTCCTGCTGTCTCTTCTGCAATTAATCTTTGTATATTAATGTCTTTTTTCATAAATAACCCTTTTCTCTATTTCAGGCATTACATCTCCATCAGGATACATATTTAGATTCTCTATTGATAATGGTATTTCTTTATAAAGTGGATTATATTTCTTCAACCATACAAGAAATGCCCAAATTTTATGCTTTCGTACATGAAAAACTTGTTTTAAACATTCTTTTGAGTATTTTCCAGGACCAATGAAAATAACAGATAATAAATCATTAACTGCATCAGGAGTTAATGGTAAAACCGATGCAGTAGAAATTACATTAACATCATGGGCACATGTATTTCCTCTAAATACCCATGGCTGACTTGGATCAGGAGATTCATAGAGACGTGTAACATATGCAGTTCCTCGGTAGATGGCACAAGTCATCTCTTCAACCCAAGTCATATCTTGGAATTGCTCTGGAAGTTCCCCACAATAAAGATTATTAGCAAGAGAAAATTTTGGAAGTCTATTAGCCTTTAAATCAAATGTACATTCTCGGCACAATATAATTGCACAAATTTCTCTGTTATCTGTAAAATCAAAACCTTTTGCAGATAACATTAAATTATCTAATAAACTATTAGAGTGAGAGAAAAAGGGAGCCCATTCTTCTTTTGATACAGTAACCATATCTAAATGAAGAGTATCTTTTATATCTGGATTTTCATCTAATTTAAAACAAAATGTTTCTTCATTAAATCGTTTACGCGTACAACAGCAGCATACTCTGGGTTCAACAAAATTTGTTGCATTCATATATCTACTTGTACAAATTTCAATAGTATCAATATCTGTTAAAATGGGCCAATTCTCTTTTATAACAACATCACTTTGAATACTATCTGCAAATGTTGTAATTTGTTTTGATGCACGCATTGCTTTATTTTTGAGAGATTGACGGTCTATAGAATTGTATACAGATAATCTCTGGATAACATCAACAGTATATTCATGCTTTAATATTCGAAGTACAAGATCATAATCTGATTGAGATTCATGATATGGAATCTGATAACAGTCAGGTACTAACTCAAGATCTGAACGATTCATAAACTGGATATTATAATAACAACTTTCTAAACTTTGTTTGAGAGCTAGATAAACATTATTTCCAAAGAATTTTAAAGATTCCGAATATTTATGACAAGGATGGAGCGATTTATATACTTCTCTAACCTTTTTATCCCCAAGTGACCTTAGATTTGCATAGAAATCACTGTCTGAGTGTTGCATATATTTACTTAAATGATATTTATAAGGACAGTAACTCTTTTGTTCTATGTGATTAGGAGGAATCATAAAGGCTTCTAAAATATTCTTGTTGAAAATCAATTTTAGATGTTCATACATCATTTTGTTTCTATTAGCAAATCCTACTTTTATATTCAGTATTTTACATAGTTCTTCATCAGACAGTTCTTCAATAGAATGAATAACCTTGAAGAATTCATCCACTAGAATTTCACAAAAGTCCAATTTTCTTTTATGACGTGATTGAAATTTTTTGCTTGCAAAGAAATCTTGTAGTTCTTGCCATGAAATAAGGCTTAAAGATGCAAGATAGTGAGACTTTTCAAATGAAAACCACAATGGATTATTATAAGAAGCTTTTTCTGCTTTTGAGAATTTCACCAAATAGTTTCGAGGATGGAATAATGAAGAGCATATATTAAGATCTGATAACCACAAAAAAGAATCAACAGAAATATTATATATAAGAAAGCCATCATTCATTCTTGTAGTCGCAAACATATAACTTTTATGCTGAACTTCATATTCTGTTTTAAATATATCACACAACCATTGACAGATTAACATCTCTGAATTAAATGTATCATCATGATATTCAGGATAATACAATGCATCAAAATGGTCAGAGTAGGAACTGATATCAATTTCGGTATCATGGGGTGGACACTGATGTTCATCTTCAATCCGATAGCAGATACAACGTCAATAGTTTTATGTGCTAGGGCACAACAGTTTAAAGTGCTAATGCACAATAGTTTTACGTGCAATAACACGAACAGAACAGCAGAGAATGAGAAAGGGCGGCAAAATTTTCAGACAAGCCAGATTTTCAGTTGCTGATGAATCAAACCACGTCATTGATCAATATTTCACACTCCGATATTCCAACTGAGTACTTTGCAGTCGATATGTTCTGTTCAAGAATTTCTGCAATCGCAATCTCTGATACACTAACCCATCCAACCGTCTTGAAGGTTAAATCTTTCATTGCTTTCGTACCAACGCCCCGTGGTTTTCGCCAATCGTTGCGCAACATCTACCACCCTTTCTTTAGAAACACGCCCCGTCTTTCCACTCCAACTACAACCAAACCCAATAACGGACATCAATATAACCTCCCTCTTGTTTGCAATGAAAAACCCAGATGCGCTAACTTTCCTTTCACGTTTATTGCCTGTATTTGCTTAAACATTTCCAGTATCTGCTGCACCAACAGCATTGCAAGCACTGCCCTTGACAGGAGGAAAAACGATATCTTTTACGCCACATCCACCCATACCGTCTGAAGGACCATCCATTTTTTTGCTACCTCCCGAGATTCGACACAACACTTCCTACTGTACTGTCCGGAGGACCGGCATCCACTCCTTCGCTGCATTCCGAGATTCGACAACGGCACATCATCGTCTTCCCTCAACCATACCAAACCGCAACAACTCAAACCGCATATGCTTGTTCGGTGTGTTCCGGGAAATGGGACATTATGCTTTTCAAGGCATGACATGTATTCCGGTTAGTTTTCGAACCAACGGCATCGTCTCTCCAAACTCATCCATCTCTCCCCACCCCTTATCGCACCTTCTAAAATAATCCTCAAGGGCAACGCCACTCTCGCGTTCCCTCCCCGCTTGTAATCAATCTCATGCCCTCTAATCAGATCCGTATTCCCATGGCGAAGAAGGGGCGCCTGTCTACTTTTGGTTAGACGACCTTCAGAAGATACCACAGTCTGTCCTCCTCCCCAATACCTCTTGTCCTCTTCACGCTTTGATGCAACCGCAGCCTCACTCTCTTTCCCCAGCCGCAGCAAGTGATCTACTGCATAACAAATCTGATGAGCTGTAGTTGGACATTGGGAGTCGATTTTTTCTCATGTATATTATTCTCATCTATCCTTTTGAATGACTCGAGTGTGGTAATGCTATTTAACTAAACATTGAGATCTCTTATTACATTGGAAATAATTTGACAACGCCGGATGTGACGTTAAAGTTCATCGAAGACATGAATCTCGAGCAGCGGCACAAAGAAAGCTCTCGAACCTTCCACCATATTGTCAGACACAATTTCAATCGCCGCAGAATGTTAGCACGTGTTACTGATCGATATTTCAACTCCGATATCCATTTACAGTAAATGCTACCCATATACAGGAATTTTCCGACCTTTCTAGAATTGGGAGAACCACAGTATTCAGTTCCCATTCAAATTCAATCGTTCACGACTGACACAACCCTCCCAGAGACTCGGGGAATCACATGAGCTTCCAATTTGAGATGTTGCTTCCCACGTACCACAGTATGAGCAAATTCACCAAAAATTCACTCATGAGTACAAAACATATAGTCTGCATTCAATCGCGCCCATCAAACCGTAGTAAAAAATTGATGCCCTTTATTCCCACGGTTGAGTCATGTGAGAGCACTAAGACGAGACGCGACCAAGATATGATGTGCCAGGTTGGAATAATCAAGGGCATCTGCAGCCATGTCCTCATGATGAACACCTCCAATATATACCCAATGTTGCTCTAATGTGATTTACGACACTTCCCCACTCATTTCACCCTCTATGGACCTCCCAATGCAAATTCCGGTACACCCACCTTCACAGGTACTGGAATTCAAACCTATCTTGCAACCCCCGTTCTCAGAACCACCAAATATCAGTTAAGCACAGCCACAAAAGAAAAAAGTGATGAAAATTCGGGCTGAAGTGTATTGAAGAAGGCACAGAAAGGCCATCTATTGTAAGACTTGACAACACCAAGCCTTCACCCAAAATGGGGAAT